>NC_134578.1:127055425-127077925 GCF_050947875.1 Dermacentor variabilis
TTTTAGTCGCCGTGTCGCTTACGCGCCGGGCATTTTCACTCGCTACTTGGCTTAAGGGCGGCCGTTTGGTGGTCTCCGTCGCCGCCCCGGCCGACGTGGTAGCGGACTTCGCGTAATGTTGTTTCACAGCAAACGGGCGCTGCGAATTTCATGCTTTCTTTCCAGTTTGGACATTTGTCTTCGTGTACGGGTGCTGGAGCTGTGTATAACTTTATAGAGCGTCTCAAGAAAAAAACTTGTTTGGAGCTTCACATTTAAGAGGAGCGGCTCCTTAGTACGAGGCGGTTTTCCTTTCACTTTCTCCCGATAATAGTACTCATCTGCCACTTCTCTCACCACGACACGATTTTTTTTTTTGGGGGGGGGGGTCCTCCCTTGATCCTGAAGTGAACAGACTGTTTCATACATCACGCAGACGCCCGCATCTATCCAGTCATGATGCCATTTACAAAAATCCTTAACAACAGGTGCCCGCACCTACGCAATCAACGCCGACTCAATTTAAAGAACAGCTGTTCAAAAGCTGATCGAAACCATCCAGTTTGGGAAAACCTAATTTGTGCAGTCGTTTCTATTTTTTTTTTTCATTTTGAGAGACGTGAAACCGTTTGTTACGACCCTTTTGTTACTGCGGCTGCGAAATCGTGCGTAATACCAATTTAATTGTGTGCTGGTTGGTCGTTTGTCAGCCCTTTGTGTTTTTCAAGAAAATGAACCACACGTTTATAAATTATGTGCGCAAAAATTTTCTCCATCTGCACCAATACGCCACCACCAAAATACTTAAACAAGAGAGAAAGCGTCCGAGGCCATGAGGTTTCGAAAATGCCGCGCTCCGAAATTTTCACATCCGCCATTGGGAATATAATTAGTATCCGTTGTAGAAAAAAAGAAAAAGGAATCAGATTTCAAGTGATCATTGAAAGTGGCCGCGTTTTTTCGGGGCGTGTCCTGATGAAATAATTTCACTTCAGTTCGTTGGTTCAATTGCATTTGTTGGCTCCTTGCAGCATGTTTAGATTTCATCTTTTTCAGTATTCTTAGTACTCTCGTTGTAGCCTGCACATTTTTCGGTTGTTTTGAGGTATCCATTCCTGAACGATGTTTTTCTTTTCCTTAAAGCTAGCCGTAGAACAAGCGCTTTCTATCTAATCATTACAATAAGAATCCAGCATCATCGGCGCGATTAAAGTTCGGGAACTGGCGATTTTTAATGCCGCGATCACGAAGGTTAACAGCATGTTCATACAAGGGGTGACGTGACGCAAGGCGTGATTTTTCAGCATACCAGTCACGATATCTAATCGAATCTAAGATTGAAATGGCGTTCTTAATTAGTTTGGTTCCAGATAGAACAAACAGAAATAAAAAAAAGGTTGTCTTTGATTGCCATTCAAATCTTAAGACCACGTGTAGAAAGTGTTCCGGCTTACATTCGGCAAATCAAAATGAACGGCTAAAATTAGTCTATCCCATTAGGTTTCATGCGGGAGATCACGCGAAAGGCAGCCATTCTTCTTTACATGGTTTCTCTCTTTTGCGCTGTCATTTGCGCATGCAAATTTCTTCGTACGGGAATTTTATGAAGCGAAGGCAGCTACAGACCGTTTTCATTGTTTCGTTCATGTTCGTAGGCGCAAATTTTCAAACCTAGTGCTTGGAGGAACATTTCCGCTGCTCTAGAAGGGCATGACAGTGCCCGCTCTTTCATTTCTCCAATCGCTCGCAAACACATTGCATTGCCAGTCTACAGCGGCAATACAAAGCGACGTTTCACCATGCACGTCGAAGTTGATTACCAGTACCGCGCCAGCGTCGACTGGCCGCCGAAGCGACGAGCTCAGCAGCGCATGCGCAAGGGCCGACACCACCCCAACCGAGCTTCCCTGCTTATCGGAGAGAGCAGGTGCGCATGAACACGGGCGCGCCTGAGTATCTGAGTTTAAAAAAAAAAAGAACTGTGCCCGAGGCAGTGACAAAGACAAGTGGTCGCGGTCGCTCTGAATCTTATCGTATTATAGAAAAGGCGGGTTGGCGGCGCTTCCTCGAGGGTCAAAACGTACAATCGTCGAACTAGCGCTCCCGGCGTCAAGTGGAGTGCATCCTTCTTCTTGTAACGGTTTGCAATTGACTGCTTGAATGTGCCGACCACGCGTCACGGGTCGCGTATAGAGCCAACCGTTGGCAAGAACGCGTCTAGCGTAGCAGCAGAACCGATCGCGGTTGCGATAACCCATCGCTGCGTAGCGAAAGAAAAAAAAAACGAACGCACCCACACGCAGTTTGTAGCAATCACCGCACAAACCAATGTGGTTTTAAATGTAGCTTCGCAGGTCACAGTAGAAGGGCACTGAAACTTTCTCATAACGCACACTGCTGTAGTCCACAAAGAACAAAGCGCACAAAACAGATCTGATACAGCCGCACTGCATTATTTCGTGTTTTCACTATATCATAACTTTCGTGTGCATGCCACGCAGGCCAGGAGTAAAAGGCAAGAAAAAAAAATGATACGCGATCCTAAGCTTTGACTTGGCTGCTGTGGCATTTATGTTCTCTAGGCGAACGCAACGCGCCAGCCTCGACTGGCCGCCGAAGCGACGAGCTCAGCAGCGCATGCGCAAGGGCCCACACCACCCCAACCGAGCTTCCCTGCTTATCGGAGAGAGCAAGTGCGCGTGAACACGGGCGCGTCTGAGTATCTGAGCTTAAAAAAAAAAAAAAACTGTGCCCGAGGCAATGACAAAGGCAAGTGGTCGCGGTCGCTCTGAATCTTATCGTATTATAGAAAAGGCGGGTTGGTGGCGCTTCCTCGAGGGTCAAAACGTACAATCGTCCAACTAGCGCTCCCGGCGTCAAGTGGAGTGCATCCTTCTTCTTGGAACGGTTTGCAATTGACTGCTTGAATGTGCCGACCACGCGTCACGGGTCGCGTATAGAGCCAACCGTTGGCAAGAACGCGTCTAGCGTAGCAGCAGAACCGATCGCGGTTGCGATAACCCATCGCTGCGTAGCGAAAGAAAAAAAACGAACGCACCCACACGCAGTTTGTAGCAATAACCGCGCAAACCAATGTGGTTTTAAATGTAGCTTCGCAGGTCACAGTAGAAGGGCACTGAAACTTTCTCATAACGCACACCGCTGTAGTCCACAAAGAACAAAACGCACAAAATAGATCTGATACAGCCGCACTGCATTATTTCGTGTTTTCACTATATCATAACTTTCGTGTGCATCTCACGCAGGCCAAGGAGTAAAAGGCAAGAAAAAAAAGATGATACGCGATCCTAAGCTTTGACTTGGCTGCTGTGGCATTTATGTTCTCTAGGCGAACGCAATGCACAAACTGAACTCGAATTTCCAATAATGGAAGTTCGTATTTGGCGACATGGTTGTATTTTTGACTAATATTTGCGTTTTTCGCCCGTGCATGCGCTTCACTGCGCTACTCTTTGCCCCTTCAAAGCGGCTTCACTGCAATGCGGGAGTGTTCTGCGTTAAGCCGAACCAACAGGCAAAATCGCGCCTAGCACATAGAGTTCCCCCCCCCCCCCAAAAAAAAAGCGGAAAAGAAAAGTAGCCTTATTTAAACGAGAAAGATGCCACGAGTGCCCCAACGGAAAGCTTTAAGGGTTACCGAAGGGTAACTGAGGGCGACGCAACGAGCTTTGGCAAGAAGGACGATGGGTGTAGTGTCACGAGAGATAGGAATAGAGCAGATTGAGGGGCGAGCGAACAAACGCGAGTTAATGACACCTTAGTTTAAACCATGAAAAAAAGAAATGGGCATGCAATGGGGGGGGGAGGAAGATGGTCATTGAGGGTTACGGACCCAATTCGAAGAGAAGGGAAGCGTAGCAGGGGGTGGCAGAAAGTTGGGAGGGCAGATTAGATTAGGAAATGTGCAGGGACTACATGGCGACAATTAGCACGTGACCGGGGTACTTGGATACTTATGGGAGAGGCCTTTGCCCTGCACTGGGCGTAACCAGGAGGAGGAGGATGAAAAGGTAGCAACAGGTCTTCATAACATACAGGTTGGAAAGCTGGAGCACCTTTGAACCCTTGAATATATTTCGCAAGGCTTGGCCACACGACAAGCTTGTTTTCGAGGCGTTCGCTCCCACTGCTGCGAAAATGTGCACACAACGGCTGCACAGTAGTTGCCAGAAAGCGGGCACTCTATTTTTCTTTCATAGGGAATCTTTCTTCCACTAGGGCAGCGGATTTTGGCAGGGCGAGCTTGCGTTGGCGCTGTGGTTTACGGATCCAAGCAATAGTGAACTCAAAAATCCAGTGTTGGCTTTGAGCGGGATTCACATTGGTTGCCGAACCCACGGCTAATCATACACCCCCCCCCCCTCCCCGTCCTATAGTGGCTCATTACAGCAGACAGAAACATCGGATAAATAACAATCCTATTTCTTAGACATATAATTTGCCGATTCTCCCTCCTGGTTCTTTCTTTTGCTGTCATTTATTTTTCTCGAAGGCCGTAATAAGAAATTTGCTGGTGCGGCTGTCCCATTTGCGCGGCAAGAAGTGCGACGTCACACACAGGTGGAGTGGCCGTTTAATTACTCTCGTGGTCCGCGAACCGGCGTCGTTGTGTATGGTATAGGAATGGTGCGTGTGAAGTCAGTGGTCGCTTCGAGCTTGTGTTCTTCATTTTGATTGAATGAAGTCTCACCGAAGTGAGCGGGGGCCGATCCCGGAGGTAGTGCAATACCGGGCCGACCTGCGGCGGAGGTGAAGCAGGCTTCAAGCACTCCGCCAACTTCCAAAAATAGGTTTAATATCGTGGGTCCACATAGAACCCGTGTCAGATATTAAGCTGATAAGAACAGAGTTTTTTATTATGCTAGTTACACATCACATCATAAATATTTGTTACGAAACCAAGGAAAAAACGGATAAAAGGTGTGTAGTCTAAAACCGGCAAACAAATGACTAAAAAAACTAGTTAGTGGTGTTAGTAATAAAAGGCTAAAACTGTAAAGGTGTAAAACAGCAAAAATCGCTTCTCTAAAAACATAAGATCATCTAAGAGGTGCCGACATCGGCTCTAAAAATCTTTGTAGAGGCGCTGATAGTATCGCTGATGCACAGGCGTTTGAGTGTCCGTAGGTATGACCTACTGCACAGCCTGCGCATCACGCGATCATTCCCCTGATCCCAGGTGCCAAGGCAGCCGACGACCACCGCGTCCACCGTCACGCGTCCCATTTGCGCGGCAAGAAGTGCGACGCTACACACAGGTGGAGTGGCCGTTTAATTACTCTCGTGGTCCGCGAACCGGCATCGTTGCGTATGGTATAGGAATGGTGCGTGTGAATTCAGTGCTCGCTTCGAGCTTGTGTTCTTCATTTTGATTGAATGAAGTCTCACCGAAGTGAGCGGGGGCCGATCCCGGAGGTAGTGCAATACCGGGCCGACCTGCGGCGGAGGTGAAGCAGGCTTCAAGCACTCCGCCAACTTCCAAAAATAGGTTTAATATCGTGGGTCCACATAGAACCCGTATCAGATATTAAGCTGATAAGAACAGATACTACACACAGAGAATTTTTATTAACATGTTACTCTCATGTCAAAAACTATGTACATCAGTCTAATGCACAGTGTACTGAATCACATGGCATACAGCAAAATGGACAATCCATGCGTATGATGATATATACAATGCATATGATCGTGGTATATACAAGAGTAAATTTTTTCGTGAAAGATTTGTTAACATAGTTCTTTGCTAATAAATGCAATTTACACATTGTATAAACAGAGGATCACCGACAATACACTGTGTGGTTTGTACACTTGACAGCATGCACGTAGGCGAATAACAATACCAGACTTCTTGGGGTTGGTTGTCTATAAACCAGGAATTCACGTCGTTTAACTACATTTTCTCACCAAGACTGGCTTCTTTCCCTGTGGAGTTCGTAGATTACTCCCTTCTTGTATAATTGTTATCTACATTATGTTTGTTTGCTTGAAGCGTATCTCCTAGCTGCGAGAGCATTGTATCGCTAGGAGGGGGCATGCATGCATGGTATTAGACGTGGCTCATGGGCGCTATGATTTTGTCGTTTTTGATCCTCGAGAACCGTGTGTGCCACCTTCGAAGAAACTGGTCTACTCCATTTCTAGCAAGCTCTTTGGATAGAATCCTTTTCATCCATATCCGCGTATATTTTAGAACGGGGTAAACGGCTCTTTGCGGGCGCCTCTTCAACTCAGCCAGTCCTCTTCTTTTCCAGATACAAAACATGATTACAAGTGTCAAAAGCTTCTCAAAGCGGGATTTCTTGGTCACCTGATGGAGTAATCTACATTTGAATGTGTTGCTTGCTACCCTCCAGACCGCTTTGGCCGGTCCGCACTCCGTGAGGGCGTGTTTTTGGGTTTCTGGTTGATCGCAGTTGGGGCATCGGTCTGTTTCAGTTATTCCCAGGTGTTCTAGTCGTGTTTTCGTGGGTAGTACGCCCCATCTTCTTTGCCATTCGAAGTCTCGTATTGGTCCCGGTAAGTCCGTTTGCGCCCACCATTTCCATTTTGCCGGGGTGCTTTTCGTTGCTTCTTCTAGTTCCAGTTCTGTTATTGCTATGGCGGCATTGACTTCAGCTGGCTTGACAGTTGCTATAGGGGTGTCCGGGCACAATTCTTCAATAGCTTTACAGGTGTGAACTGCGTCTTTATAAAATTCTAGTGGCCGCTCGGCGCGTGGGCCATGCCATTTGACTGGTGTTACAAAGCGATCCAGTGTGCTGAGCCAATAGCGTAGCACCGTGCTGCCCACATACTGGTCGCTGTTTAGCAGTGTTGCGAGTGTTTTAGCCGCTAGGATCCTTGCTGTCTGGGCAATATTGGGAATTGTGAGTCCCCCCCTCTGTTTCGGTAGCCGTAGAATCCGTCGGGGTAGGGGTGCGGTTTTCTTTTGCCACAAGTATGTACTGATAATAGATTCCAGTTTTTTGGCCACTAACCTGGGCATTCGTGTGATCCTCGCCACATAAAAGGCGGGTGCGCACATCTTGGCTTTGATGATTTCTGCTTTTTCTATAAGACTAAGTTCCGGGGTTGTTATTTCCTCTGCTGCTTTTCGTGCTTTATTGAGGGGATCTATCCAACTTTTCTCCGAGACGTTGCCCGCTTCGAACCAGAGGCCAAGTACTTTAACCGCTTCCAAGAACTGTATGTCAGGTAGGTCGCGTTCGGAAAAGGAGCCAAAACGGAGTGCTTTGCTTTTTTTTTCGTTTATTTTGGCGCCGGAGAGGGTGGCGTATTCCTTAAAAATGTGTATTGCTGTTCTATAGCTGCTTTCATCTCTAATAAAAAGGGATATATCGTCCGCAAATGCCGAGATTTTCACTTCGTGGGATCCCGGTAATGGGAAGCCCCGGATCCTTGAGTCTTCGTTGATTTTTCGCAACAAGGGATCTAATGCTAATACGAACAAGCTGGGTGATAAGGCGCAGCCTTGGCGTACACCCTTGTTTATGGTAAAACGTCTGGATACTTTGTTGTTGATTAGGATCTCGCTTTGGGCGTCGCGATAAAGTGTTCGGATGGTGTTAATGAACTCTTGTGGAAAGCCAAAAGCCTGCATAACTTGAAACACATATGCCCGACGCACGTTATCGAAGGCTTTTTCTTGGTCGAGGGTTACAAAGGCGGCTTTATACTGTTTTGTTTTGGCATACGCGATAACATCACGGGTGAGGGTCAAGGCCGCAAAAATGGACCTGCCCGGGATTGCAGCTGCCTGGAAATCGGATATGATGGTTGGTGTGATATCGCTTAATCTGTTTGCTAGTATGGACGTGGCGATCTTATAATCTGCATTGAGTAACGTCACTGGGCGCCAGGCATTGACGTCCAGTGGGTCAGCATTGTCTTTGAGAAGAAGAACAATTCTCCCCTGTGTAAAAGATGCAGGTTTTCTGTGGTTCGTAATGACGTCATTCAGTGTTTTAACTAAGCGTTCGCCTATCTCGGGAAAGAACTCATGGTAAAAGCCAATACGGATTCCGTCCGGTCCGGGGGCCGATTCTTTATTCATGCTGCGGATTACCCGCAAGGCCTCTTCTTTTGTAATGGGTGCATACAATAGGCTTGCGTCTTCGTCTTTGAGTTGTGGGAGTCGGGGTAACCACGAGTACGTGGTGGGTTCGGGCTGGTCGTCATTCTCTTGCAGGATTTCTTGGAAGTGGTCTACGAAGATCTTTTCTATGGCTGTCTGGTCTGTTGTTATGTTTCCCTCGTGAGAGCGTATTTGCCTAATGTTGATCTTGGCTCTCGTTTGATTGTCTTCGTGCTGAATGCTTCCAGCAATTATGGACTGCTGTCCTTGTAGTCCCATTGGTTGGTTCAATCCCTGTTTTAGTTCTTTCATGATCTCTCGGTATCTGTCGCGCATGTCGCTAAGATATTCTTGTGTACAAAAGGTTAGGTCGCCCCCTCTTTCTATTATAAGGATCCGTCTGGAGATTTCGTTCAGTTTGGCCGTGAGATTCGCTTTTCTGTTTCTTCCTGCGTCTATTAGAATGTCTTTCCATTGATTTTTCAGATCATCCCAGTCTGTGTCTTCTGGAGAAGATGCCATGTATTTTGCGAGGTTCTGTCTAATGATCTGGCATGTTTCAGGGTCCCGTGTGAGGTTGGCGTCCATTCTCCACCTGTTTGGTAGCGGCGCTGGCCCACACTGTCCTTTGATCTTTAGACTTAGGGGTCTGTGGTCGCTGAAAGGTTTGGAACCTTCCGGGCCATTACTGATATGGATGTCCAAAACCTCGGAGAGTAGTTCTGCAGAGACATAGGCTCGGTCGAGGCGGGAATGTGTCGACCCACAGGAGCGGGTACTCTCAAACAAGTTGCCGTGTGCTACTACCCAAGCGTCTGATAAATTGTAGTATACTAGTAATTTGCGTAATTCCCTTGCGTGGTGGTGGGGTTTCCCCTGCCCCGGTCCTCTGATATCGCGAAAGGCGTCCAGGACGCAGTTGAAGTCACCCATCAACACACACGGTAGCTTGGTGGGTATGTATTCCCAGAGATCCTTAAAAAACTCATTGGTTAGGTTGCGAGAGACCGGGGCGTAAACGTTGATTATTCGAATTTTTTGGTTGCCCACGTACATATCTAGGCATATGATGCGGCCCTTCGTGTCGTAGGTACAAAAGGACTTGTTGCGGAAACGCCCAGACACAAAAACCACACCTGTGTCACACGATTTGGAGCACGTGAGAGAAAAAAAAGCGTCTACTCCGTTTTGTTGTCGAAAAGATACCACTTCTTGTGGAGTGCGTATGTTCGTCTCTTGCAGAAAAAGAATGTCAATGCCCTTTTCTCGGGCGAAGGAAAGAAGCTGTCTTTGCTTATCGGGTTTTCGCAATCCTCTAACGTTAAACGAGGCGCAATGAAGGCATTCCATTGCGAGAAACAAAAGAAAAAGAAAATAAAGAGGGGAAAGAAAAGCAGTCTTACAAGGGGTGGAGGGTACCGACGAGCGGTTGAATGTTGTGTCGGTTTTCGTGGTATACTGGTGGTTCGTATTGTTCATTACCACGTCCGTATTTCTCTTCCCTTTCGTTTACTCCTCATCACCTGGCAGTTTCGATTGTGGTAAATAGCGTCAATCTTATCTGCCGCTAGTGGTGGTTTGAGCGGCTTCGTCCCATTCACGTCGTAGCGGGGTGCCTTACGTGATAACTCTGTTTTGATTGTGTGAGGAGCGACTTACAGGACCGCGCCCTCTCCCCCTTTCCCACTCTGCGCCAATACTTCCATGTCGCTATCTGATGAATCAAATTTCTCGATTGCCGGTGATGTTTTCCTCGGTTTTTTGTGTGTTGCCGTTTTAGCATCGCCTTCGCTACTGGATAGCTCCCCTTTCTTTCGCCGTTGTGTGTTTGGGCTTTCGCTTTGCTTGCCGCGACCTTGTTCTTGGTTCCTGTTTTTCCGTGACGATCTAGATCGTTGTCTTGGTTCGTTCTTTAAGGGATTATTGGTTGGCGTCGTTTTTGCTTCTTGCCTACTCTGGTGGGTCATAGGACCTTTGTTTGCCGTCGTTTGCATGCCTGCCGTCGACGTATCTTGTGGGGAAGGGGGCGGAGGCATGCCGCGATGATCTTCTGTCTCTGGCACGCGGTAGCGTCCGCTGCTTACGATCGGTTGTTCTTCTAAGTTTGTTTTCTTTGTCGTATGTGGTCCAGAAGGCTGTTTATCGTTCACTAGTTTTGAGGCCTGTGTGGTGGGGTTAGGTTCAGGCGCTTGGGGGCTCGGTCCTGACGCGCAGCATTCAGTTGTTTTGTTCTTTTCTTGACCAGCATTCGTTTCACTATCAGTGACAGTCGTCGTGTCGCTCATGTCTCCTGAGGAGCTAGATGGCGAGGGTTCCTCGGTTGTTTTCCCCTCTGTCGAATCAACAGGGCTGGTTGATTTGTTTGTTTCTGTGCTTGCATTGCCCGATGATTCCTGGCTGCTGGTGTTGCTTGGCGTTTCGCCATTCCAAAAGTCCCGTCGGGGGGTTGGAGGCTTCATCACGCGGGGTTGAAGCACTTGTAGCCCGGAAGGTTTCGGTAAAGCTGGGAATTCTTTTTCCGATGGTGTGCCGCGCGCTGCCGCTACGTCTGCCTGTGGGAGTGCCGACACCGCCCCCGCGTACGATTTCGTATACGTGCGGCTGCGAAAGCACGCGCGCGTGCTATGATGTCCTCCGCATTTTCGGCATTGTTCATCACATTCTGCGTCGCTGTGCCCGAAAGTGCCACAACGCTTACAAAACGCGGCCGTGCATGTATTGGCCATGTGGGACCCGTCCCCACAGCGTGCACAAACACGGCGCATGCCCCGATACTCGCACATAATGCGGAATCCCTGAACTGTTAAAAAGTTTGGTATGGGTCTGGTCATCTCAATCCTTACCACACGTACTCCGTTTAATTTGTTGGACCGGTTGTTGGCCTTCGCAAATGATACACTTTTGATTTTGCCATATTGTTGTAAGGCAAATGACAAAGCTTCCGCGGACAAGTACACGGGATAGCGATAGACGTTAACAAAAGTCACTGGTGGCCCGACCGCGTCGACTGGCACTTTAACATCATTGACAAAGAATCCTTCTGCAACCATTAACGCAGTCGCCTGTGTGGCATTGCGAGTACACACAAGAAATTTAGCCCCGCCCATATGCTGTAGGGCCAAGACGCTATCCTCCCCAGCTGTTCGCTCTACCGCGTCGATAAGATCATCGATAGAGATGTCTCCGTCAGGAGCGTCGAACAAAAAACAATTTTCCCTCAAAGGGGTCTCACTGCTATGCTCAGTGCTGGGGGGCGTTGCCATGCTGCTGCCGGCGTAGCTCCTCCGAGACTCGTGTCAGAAACTGGTTTCCACTTGTGCCGTACAGCTGGCGCTGAGCGCTGCTGTACACTGGTAGTCGGCGGGCTCAGCAGGTGGTGCTGGATCCGCTCCGAGTTGATGGTTGGCCGGCGGTACGGCAGGGGGCGCTCGCAGCAGGGCTGGCTCCCGGGAACATCGGCCGCACGGCAGGCGCTCGGGGGCCCACCGGGTTCCTCCGCTGCACAGCAGATGGCACTCGGATGAGCAGGTGGGCAGGATGGTGGTCCGTGCCTTGACGATGGGTTCTCGTAGACTCCTGGAGGTCCGCCGTGGTCCCGACGCGACCTCCGGGGCAGCAGTGGTGACTCGTCGAAAGTTCTTCCCGGCCTGGGGCAGAGTTCTTAGCCAAAAGGCCGAGAAGCGATGTCCTTCACTTCACTCCATTGTACTACTGCCTTGTGGGCGCCCCGCCGACATTGGTAACCTCAGCAACAGCGTGGGCAATTTTCTAAATTTCAGCCTGTCTAGAGACTCTATGCTCTCTATCTGAGGAATAAACTCGCGACGCCTCAGTCTTTCGCTGTTAACGAAACGCTGTCGCGTAGAAACGAGACCCGAGTGCAAGCTTGTTTGTAAGGCCAAACCAACGACGGCAACCTCGTAGAAAACGGAGCAGGCGAGCGGAAAACACGCGCAAGGGGAATGCTTATTTCCGTCTGAATGCGGCCGCTCGAGGTGACTTTCTTTGAGGCCTTCGTTTCAAGCCCGTGCGCAAGTGTAATATAGCACGCGCATTTCCTTCATTTCTTTTTATTTACCGCAAGGCCCACTGAAAATTTTGATACGGCACAGGCCGGGACGGATCGCAACGTGTAGAATCGACCGGCAGAATTAGGTAGCGTGCCCCATGTACGAAGACGAGCAACATAGAAGTGAATGAAAAAAAAATAAATATAGAAAAGACTGCGCACTCCTTCCAACCGGAAACAGAGGGGGGAGAAGAATCGCCATGTGAAGCACAGGTATTGTATGTTAAAAAAAAAGTGCTACCTCATAATGTTTACCACTATCGCGCGCGCGCGTGTGTGTATATGTACATGTACACACATACATACATATATATATATATATATATACACACACACACACACACACACACACACACACACATACACACATGCTAGCATAGCTTAAACGCAGCTTTGAAGCTCAGCCTTACACAAGAAGAAAGCACCACCCCTTTCGCAATCCCCATTTGAACCATTTAAGTGAGAAACGTGAGTACAGCCAGGTCGTTCGAAACTGGCGCGAAAACGCATTGGCGCCATCTGTGTACGAAACTAGGAAAACCTACGGACTTCGCCATACGGAAAGAAAGGTAGATGGCGCGAGCGAACTAGAGCCAGTGAGTAATGGCAGAAACGTCTTGGGAAGAGAGAAAAAAAACACGCAAAGGTTGTTGGCTTGTGGCAGCATTCTATTTTACAGCGAGTAAAGAGCATAGCAGCTTCTAAAGGAGCAGCTAAAAAAAGAAGAACGTGAGAGAGGGAGACAAACAGGCGTGTTTCCTTAGAATGCAGAGCATGCAGCACACACAATCAAGTGCCAAAGAGACCGGGAAAGCAGATGGCGCGAAGGCGTATGTCGTCAAAGCTTGAAAGCAATTTATAAACTACAAGGCGCGCCGAAGTCAACCTACTCTCATCAGGTTGCTCCCGCCTCCAATTGCATTTAAATTAAAATTACAGTCGCCTCAAAGGCAGAGAGAGAGAGAGAGAGAAAATAAATACACTCGCTTCGTGCAGCTGCACCCGTTCAAATTTTACAGCAAGAGCACTCCCGAAAGCGCAAAGCCCGCTGCTGCCTGGCCGGAATGCGCTCGCTACAGGATATCGCCGTGCTTGCCTCGGCAACCAAGAGGTGTCGCTTGGCACACTGCTGCATTGTAGCACACCGGGAACCGTGCAGACGTCGGCGATCGCCTCGACATCGCTGCGAGCGCTCGAAGAGACAAAGTCCGAAACGACGTCAGCCGGGGCGTCGAGCACGCCGCCCGCGCTGGTCGCACTCGTGCTCGGAAATGGCGAAGGGGACCGCGCTAGCGTGCCTTGAATCGGTGAGCGGCGGTACCGCGGCGATCGCGAGAGCTCGTATCAGCCGCGCCAAAGCGAAATATTGGCGCTCGGCTCGGCGCAGTACGCCGCCTCGTCGCACGAGTACGGCCCCATGGAGGTCTGGCCACTTATCGCTGCTATTATAAGGGGAGAACCGGGCCGGCGTCGTCGTCGGCGCCGCGACGTTGGCGCGCGCGCTCGAAGAGACAAAGTCCGAAACGACGTCAGCCGGGGCGGCGGGAGCTCGATACCCTTCACGAAATTTCTGCGTGTACACCGCCGCACGGCCACGACGGAATCACTGGCATCCTGCTCGCAGCTGCATTGTGTCGCGCCGGGAATCGTGGAAACACCACGCAGACGTCGGCGTCGGCCCCGACATGGCTTCGAGCGCTCCAAGAGACAAAGTCCGAAACGACGTCAGCCGGGGCGTCGAGCACGCCGCCCGCGCTGGTCGCACTCGTGCTCGGAAATGACGAAGGGGACCGCGCTAGCGTGCCTTGAATCGGTGAGCGGCGGTACCGCGGCGATCGCGAGAGCTCGTATCAGCCGCGCCAAAGCGAAATATTGGCGCTCGGCTCGGCGCAGTACGCCGCCTCGTCGCACGAGTACGGCCCCATGGAGGTCTGGCCACTTATCGCTGCTATTATAAGGGGCCATACGGTCCCGGCTGACGTTGTACCACAGTGCGATTTTCGGCTTGCGCGTCTTCGTAGCTGTTTCCGCGCACTGCTGCGGAGTCGAGAATCGCGCCCAGGCACGGCTACGCGACCGCTCGAAGCGACAGAAGTCGGAAACGACGTCAGCCGGGGCGGCGGGAGCTCGATACCCTTCACGACACTTCTGCGTGTACACCGCCGCACGGCCGCGACGGAATCGCTGGCATCCTGCTCGCAGCTGCATTGTGTCACACCGGGAGTCGTGTAAACACCACGCAGACGTCGGCGTCGGCCCCGGCATGGCTTCGAGCGCTCCAAGAGACAAAGTCCGAAACGACGTCAGCCGGGGCGTCGAGCACGCCGCCCGCGCTGGTCGCACTCGTGCTCGGAAATGGCGAAGCGGACCGCGCTAGCGTGCCTTGAATCGGTGAGCGGCGGTACCGCGGCGATCGCGAGAGCTCGTATCAGCCGCGCCAAAGCGAAATATTGGCGCTCGGCTCGGCGCAGTACGCCGCCTCGTCGCACGAGTACGGCCCCATGGAGGTCTGGCCACTTATCGCTGCTACTATAAGGGGCCATACGGTCCCGGCTGACGTTGTACCGCAGTGCGATTTTCGGCTTGCGCGTCTTCGTAGCTGTTTCCGCGCACTGCTGCGGAGTCGAGAATCGCGCCCAGGCACGGCTACGCGACCGCTCGAAGCGACAGAAGTCCAAAACGACGTCAGCCGGGGCGGCGGGAGCTCGATACCCTTCACGAAACTTTGCCGTACAAGCCGCCGCATGGCCACGACGGAATCGCTGGCATCCTGCTCGCAGCTGCATTGTGTCGCGCCGGGAATCGCGGAAACACCACGCAGACGTCGGCGTCGGCCCCGGCATGGCTTCGAGCGCTCCAAGAGACAAAGTCCGAAACGACGTCAGCCGGGGCGTCGAGCACGCCGCCCGCGCTGGTCGCACTCGTGCTCGGAAATGGCGAAGGGGACCGCGCTAGCGTGCGTTGAATCGGTGAGCGGCGGTACCGCGGCGATCGCGAGAGCTCGTATCAGCCGCGCCAAAGCGAAATATTGGCGCTCGGCTCGGCGCAGTACGCCGCCTCGTCGCACGAGTACGACCCCATGGAGGTCTGGCCACTTATCGCTGCTATTATAAGGGGCCATACGGTCCCGGCTGACGTTGTACCGCTGTGCCATTTTCGGCTTGCGCGTCTTCGTAGCTGTTTCCGCGCACTGCTGCGGAGTCGAGAATCGTGCCCAGGCACGGCTACGCGAGCGCTCGAAGCGACAGAAGTCCGAAACGACGTCAGCCGGGGCGGCGGGAGCTCGACGCCTTTCACGAAACTTTGGCGTACAAGCCGCCGCACGGCCACTACTTAGTCGGCGTCACCGTGCAGAGGGCTGCACTATAGCTCGCCGGGAACAGGGAGAGAACCTGGCGGGCGTCGTCGTCGGCCCCGCGACGTTGGCGCGAGCGCTCGAAGAGACAAAGTCCGAAACGACGTCAGCCGGGGCGGCGGGAGCTCGATACCCTTCACGACACTTCTGCGTGTACACCGCCGCACGGCCGCGACGGAATCGCTGGCATCCTGCTCGCAGCTGCATTGTGTCGCACCGGGAGTCGTGTAAACACCACGCAGACGTCGGCGTCGGCCCCGGCATGGCTTCGAGCGCTCCAAGAGACAAAGTTCGAAACGACGTCAGCCGGGGCGTCGAGCACGCCGCCCGCGCTGGTCGCACTCGTGCTCGGAAATGGCGAAGCGGACCGCGCTAGCGTGCCTTGAATCGGTGAGCGGCGGTACCGCGGCGATCGCGAGAGCTCGTATCAGCCGCGCCAAAGCGAAATATTGGCGCTCGGCTCGGCGCAGTACGCCGCCTCGTCGCACGAGTACGGCCCCATGGAGGTCTGGCCACTTATCGCTGCTATTATAAGGGGCCATACGGTCCCGGCTGACGTTGTACCACAGTGCGATTTTCGGCTTGCGCGTCTTCGTAGCTGTTTCCGCGCACTGCTGCGGAGTCGAGAATCGCGCCCAGGCACGGCTACGCGACCGCTCGAAGCGACAGAAGTCGGAAACGACGTCAGCCGGGGCGGCGGGAGCTCGATACCCTTCACGACACTTCTGCGTGTACACCGCCGCACGGCCGCGACGGAATCGCTGGCATCCTGCTCGCAGCTGCATTGTGTCACACCGGGAGTCGTGTAAACACCACGCAGACGTCGGCGTCGGCCCCGGCATGGCTTCGAGCGCTCCAAGAGACAAAGTCCGAAACGACGTCAGCCGGGGCGTCGAGCACGCCGCCCGCGCTGGTCGCACTCGTGCTCGGAAATGGCGAAGCGGACCGCGCTAGCGTGCCTTGAATCGGTGAGCGGCGGTACCGCGGCGATCGCGAGAGCTCGTATCAGCCGCGCCAAAGCGAAATATTGGCGCTCGGCTCGGCGCAGTACGCCGCCTCGTCGCACGAGTACGGCCCCATGGAGGTCTGGCCACTTATCGCTGCTACTATAAGGGGCCATACGGTCCCGGCTGACGTTGTACCGCAGTGCGATTTTCGGCTTGCGCGTCTTCGTAGCTGTTTCCGCGCACTGCTGCGGAGTCGAGAATCGCGCCCAGGCACGGCTACGCGACCGCTCGAAGCGACAGAAGTCCAAAACGACGTCAGCCGGGGCGGCGGGAGCTCGATACCCTTCACGAAACTTTGGCGTACAAGCCGCCGCATGGCCACGACGGAATCGCTGGCATCCTGCTCGCAGCTGCATTGTGTCGCGCCGGGAATCGCGGAAACACCACGCAGACGTCGGCGTCGGCCCCGGCATGGCTTCGAGCGCTCCAAGAGACAAAGTCCGAAACGACGTCAGCCGGGGCGTCGAGCACGCCGCCCGCGCTGGTCGCACTCGTGCTCGGAAATGGCGAAGGGGACCGCGCTAGCGTGCGTTGAATCGGTGAGCGGCGGTACCGCGGCGATCGCGAGAGCTCGTATCAGCCGCGCCAAAGCGAAATATTGGCGCTCGGCTCGGCGCAGTACGCCGCCTCGTCGCACGAGTACGACCCCATGGAGGTCTGGCCACTTATCGCTGCTATTATAAGGGGCCATACGGTCCCGGCTGACGTTGTACCGCTGTGCCATTTTCGGCTTGCGCGTCTTCGTAGCTGTTTCCGCGCACTGCTGCGGAGTCGAGAATCGTGCCCAGGCACGGCTACGCGAGCGCTCGAAGCGACAGAAGTCCGAAACGACGTCAGCCGGGGCGGCGGGAGCTCGACGCCTTTCACGAAACTTTGGCGTACAAGCCGCCGCACGGCCACTACTTAGTCGGCGTCACCGTGCAGAGGGCTGCACTATAGCTCGCCGGGAACAGGGAGAGAACCTGGCGGGCGTCGTCGTCGGCCCCGCGACGTTGGCGCGAGCGCTCGAAGAGACAAAGTCCGAAACGACGTCAGCCGGGGCGGCGGGAGCTCGATACCCTTCACGACACTTCTGCGTGTACACCGCCGCACGGCCGCGACGGAATCGCTGGCATCCTGCTCGCAGCTGCATTGTGTCGCACCGGGAGTCGTGTAAACACCACGCAGACGTCGGCGTCGGCCCCGGCATGGCTTCGAGCGCTCCAAGAGACAAAGTCCGAAACGACGTCAGCCGGGGCGTCGAGCACGCCGCCCGCGCTGGTCGCACTCGTGCTCGGAAATGGCGAAGCGGACCGCGCTAGCGTGCCTTGAATCGGTGAGCGGCGGTACCGCGGCGATCGCGAGAGCTCGTATCAGCCGCGCCAAAGCGAAATATTGGCGCTCGGCTCGGCGCAGTACGCCGCCTCGTCGCACGAGTACGGCCCCATGGAGGTCTGGCCACTTATCGCTGCTACTGTAAGGGGCCATACGGTCCCGGCTGACGTTGTACCGCAGTGCGATTTTCGGCTTGCGCGTCTTCGTAGTTGTTTCCGCGCACTGCTGCGGAGTCGAGAATCGTGCCCAGGCACGGCTACGCGAGCGCTCGAAGCGACAGAAGTCCGAAACGACGTCAGCCGGGGCGGCGGGAGCTCGACGCCTTTCACGAAACTTTGGCGTACAAGCCGCCGCACGGCCACTACTCAGTCGGCGCCGCCGTGCAGAGGGCTGCACTATAGCTCGCCGGGAACAGGGAGAGAACCTGGCGGGCGTCGTCGTCGGCCCCGCGACGTTGGCGCGAGCGCTCGAAGAGACAAAGTCCGAAACGATGTCAGCCGGGGCGTCGAGCACGCCGCCCGCGCTGGTCGCACTCGTGCTCGGAAATGGCGAAGGGGCCGGGCTAGCTTTCCTCGAATCGATCGGCCGGGGGCCGCCCCGTAGGGGGACCGAAAGGCAATCGTTCAGGAAACGGCACTGGCCATTCGCGAGAAATTGCCGTTCGCGCATTCGATGGACGCGCTGCAGTTTCACGACTTCGGCATGGTGCCGCCGACGTAAGCTTTCAATCTTGCTCGCGGCGTTACGAGGCGGCACGATTTCCGCCAAACGCTCGTCGAAAGTGGCACGAGTACGGCCCCATGGAGGTTTGGGTACTTATCGCTGCTATTATATGGGGGTCCCAGAGAGCAGTCGCCCCCAAAGCGACCTGGGTGTTTGATGTGCGGCGGGCTTCGTGCCCGTCAAGCGTGTCCCCGGTATCGCTCCCGTGGATCCTACAGCTGACGTCTGCAGCCTCATCCGCTTGATGCGTTAGGGGCTGGTTGTCGGACGACGCTTTTTCCACGATATCGAGGTGTGTTCCCCATCGTCCTCGGACGAGTCAAATACGAAAGCGCCGAAGGCGCGGGCGTGACCCGTCGCCTGGCGGCTTTGCCGTCTCGGCTACGTTGCAAGTGTCGGTCGGTCCACCAGTGCTGCGGGCTCGAGAGAAACCGCAAGCCGCGATCGAGTTGACACAACCAGTCTATCGAGAATGTTGCGTGCTTCTTGCCGCGTGGCGATACCCGGCCCTGCGGGGAGGGCGCCGTAGCGAGCTCGAACGCCGTCGTCTCGGACTGTGCAAAGTGCTACACTTTGCGAGAACGAAGCGTGTTGGGGCGCCTGAAGGTGGCCTCGGCATCGCAAAAACGGCGTCCGGCCTGCTTGAAAGGCTGGACGCGCAGTTGAACGATTACCTGGTTGATCCTGCCAGTAATCATATGCTTGTCTCAAAGATTAAGCCATGCATGTCTAAGTACATGCCAAAATAAGGCGAAACCGCGAAGGGCTCATTAAATCAGTTATGGTTCCTTAGATCGTTTCTTCCTACTTGGATAACTGTGGCAATTCTAGAGCTAATACATGCAGTGAGCCTGAAGCCCTTTGGGCGACGGGTGCTTTTATTAGACCAAGATCGATCGGGTTTCGGCCCGTATTGTGTGGTGACTCTGGATAACTTTGTGCTGATCGCATGGCCACGAGCCGGCGACGTTTCTTTCAAGTGTCTGCCTTATCAACTTTCGATGGTAGGTTACTTGCTTACCATGGTTGTTACGGGTAACGGAGAATCAGGGTTCGATTCCGGAGAGGGAGCCTGAGAAACGGCTACCACATCCAAGGAAGGCAGCAGGCGCGCAAATTACCCACTCCCGGCACGGGGAGGTAGTGACGAAAAATAACAATACGGGACTCTTTTGAGGCCCCGTAATTGAAATGAGTACACTCTAAATCCTTTAACGAGGATCAATTGGAGGGCAAGTCTGGTGCCAGCAGCCGCGGTAATTCCAGCTCCAATAGCGTATACTAAAGCTGCTGCGGTTAAAAAGCTCGTAGTTGGATCTCAGTTCCAGACGAGTAGTGCATCTACCCGATGCGACGGCTCGGACTGAACATCATGCCGGTCCTTTCTTGGTGCACTTCATTGTGTGCCTCGAGAAGGCCGGTGCTTTTACTTTGAAAAAATTAGAGTGCTCAACGCAGGCGAGTCGCCTGAATAAACTTGCATGGAATAATAGAACAAGACCTCGTTTCTGTTCTGTTGGTTTTTGGAATACGAGGTAATGATTAAGAGGGACAGACGGGGGCATTCGTATTGCGGCGCTAGAGGTGAAATTCTTGGACCGTCGCAAGACGAACTACTGCGAAAGCATTTGCCAAGAATGTTTTCTTTGATCAAGAACGAAAGTCAGAGGTTCGAAGGCGATCAGATACCGCCCTAGTTCTGACCATAAACGATGCCAACCAGCGATCCGCCTGAGTTACTCAAATGACTCGGCGGGCAGCTTCCGGGAAACCAAAGTGTTTGGGTTCCGGGGGAAGTATGGTTGCAAAGCTGAAACTTAAAGGAATTGACGGAAGGGCACCACCAGGAGTGGAGCCTGCGGCTTAATTTGACTCAACACGGGAAAACTTACCCGGCCCGGACACTGGGAGGATTGACAGATTGAGAGCTCTTTCTTGATTCGGTGGATGGTGGTGCATGGCCGTTCTTAGTTGGTGGAGCGATTTGTCTGGTTAATTCCGATAACGAACGAGACTCTAGCCTATTAAATAGGTGCGGGGTTCCCAGCACCTTACAACCTTCTTAGAGGGACAAGCGGCTCCTAGCCGCACGAAACAGAGCAATAACAGGTCTGTGATGCCCTTAGATGTCCGGGGCCGCACGCGCGCTACACTGAAGGAAGCAGCGTGTCTTTATCCCTGTCTGAAAAGACTGGGTAACCCGTGGAACTTCTTTCGTGATTGGGATAGGGGCTTGCAATTGTTCCCCTTGAACGAGGAATTCCCAGTAAGCGCGAGTCATAAGCTCGCGTTGATTACGTCCCTGCCCTTTGTACACACCGCCCGTCGCTACTACCGATTGAATGATTTAGTGAGGTCTTCGGACCGATGTCCGGCGCGGCCTTTCGGTTGCGCCGGTCTGTTGGAAAGATGACCAAACTTGATCATTTAGAGGAAGTAAAAGTCGTAACAAGGTTTCCGTAGGTGAACCTGCGGAAGGATCATTACCGGATTGTGAAGGGTGACGAGCGCCATTGTTTCAACCCCGTGTGGGTGAAGCAGCTCGCTGCGCCCGACGCTTTCCGCCGCTGGCCCCGCTTGGACGCGGGGACGGCTATACCCGAGCATGCCGGGGACTGCCTGAATTTTGAGGGGCGCCCCGTGCCAAATTTGTTGCGCCCAGTGGACGCAGGCTGCAACCTTGGACGGTTGGCTTGGCCGCGCCCGCGGGTAGAAACGGCGTAACGCACAATGGGTGGGCTTTCTGTCCGCCTCGGCGCTCTTGCGCGGAAGGGGAGTAAGACGACCCGACCTGCTGCTTTGCCCAGTACGAGGGGAACGGCGAAGCGTGCGGTCGGTCAAGGAACTGACGGTCGAGAGCAGCTGCCGCTTAGTACACACGGAACCGTGGTGCGAGCGCTCTCCCGTCCTCCGCGGCAAACGCTGCCGAGCCTGAAAAGGCTGGCGGCTGCCGGTCGCTTCCTGCGGCGAGTATGGAGTAACGACCCGACTTTGTTGCTGCCCAAGTACTAAAGGAACGGTGCGGCGCTCGGTCGGTCATGGAAGTGGCGGTATGAGGGTGCGGCTGCCAAGTACGGAAGGAACCGTGGCCTAAAGCGCTCTCCCGTCCTCCGCGGCAAATGCTGCCGAGCCCGACAGGGCCGGCGGCTGCCGGTCGGCTCCTGCTCGTGACGCGCGAGGTGTCCGAGATCGCGGTTCAATGCGACGACGTCTGCAGGCTATTTGCCCGCCGCCGAGGGAAAGGCGGCGTTGCTGCGAAGTACCGAAGGAAACGCGGCTTTGCTACGTCGGAAGCGTTCTGCGGTTAGCGGACTTGTGCGCTTTGGGAAGGCGCCGCACGTCGAAAGAGGAAAAGTACGGACAGACGAGGGACCGTAGTCCCGGATTCGAACGCACTTGCGGCCAAGCACCTTGCTGGCTTCGTCTTCCGCCTCAAGTAGACTTGTTGTGGCTCCGGCGCAGAAAGCCCCTCCCTGGCACTGGCCGAGTGGTTTTGGAGAGCTGCGCGAGTACGCACGCCGAAAGAGCACACGCCGAAAGGCGCTCTTCGAAACCACACACAGGGAGACGCCACGTGCCTGAAACCCTGGTTGTACTGTACTGAATTGAACAAACTATTTTTCACGACTCTAAGCGGTGGATCACTCGGTTCTCGGGTCGATGAAGAACGCAGCCAGCTGCGAGACTTGGTGTGAATTGCAGGACACACTGAGCACTGATTCTTTGAACGCACATTGCGGCCTTGGGTCTTCCCTTGGCTTCGTCTGTCTGAGGGTCGGATCACATATCAAGAGAGCCTTCGGCGCACAGGGAAGGTGCGTCCGTCGACTCGTTTTGACCGCGTCGGCATCATGGACAGTACGTTGAGCGCTAATGCCACGCGCCAGCGACCTCACAAAGAAGGAGACGGTGGCGAGCCGTTGTGCCAAATCTTCGAAGAGACTGAAACGAG
>NC_134578.1:127082925-127087925 GCF_050947875.1 Dermacentor variabilis
TGAATAAACAGAGATTAAGCGTAAACAGATATTAACAAGAAAATTACTACAAAAATAACAAAAAGGGAGGATTCACTTAGGGGGGATTATTGCGCCGTGGCGCATGGACAGGAGACTTTATAGTTGGAAATTGCGCGGCGCCGGCGCGCCCGCAAGTAACTGCGTTACTTGAGAAAATAAAAGTGCAAGTAAAGAGTGATTCAAGAACTAAAGCGGAAAAAAAAAAGGAAATTATTTAAACATGATTACTGCGGTATGACGCTCGGGGATGGGTTTTTTAGAGGTAAACAAGCCGGGCGCCGTCGCGCCCGCCGCTAACTGGCATGGTAGACATAATCAAACATTGGAGAAAAGTGGCAATTTTTAAAGCAGGTAACATGGCAATACAGCACTCGAAGACGTCCGGTTAAGTTATTTCTAAGCGAAAATCATCCTTGCGTTAAGGAAGGATGCTAGTAGGTACATTTCTATTAGCGGTTTACTACTTTTTTTTTTTTTTTGTTAAAGACATGAGGGGACAAAGAACGACCATGGCGCTTACCGAGAGGAACCCGCCCGCACGGCGCTCCACCGAGAACGCTACTGGGACATGAGCCTTGTGGACAACACAGAGGACCCCTGCCCGCCGTTCTGGCGCGAGCGACGCGCGCCGGAATCCGTCACGGCTGCAGGATGGTCAGTCTTTTGAAACGAGCAAACTCGAAACGCTCTCAAAACTCGAAAAATGTTATGCATGTGGCCGGCAAGGCGCTGCAATCTTACGGTGCTAGCGTGGGAAGACGGCGCGAGCCGCCAGCCCGGGAGAGGAATGCTCGAACGAGCGGAATACCTTTTTCGCCTAATTATTAAACCTTATTTACGATTATTTGAGGGGAAACGTGCCCGAAGGGCTGCTTGCTTTTCGTTATGACAGTTTAGTTTTGATTTGGTTTTCCCTTTTCGTTATTATTTACGGGATCGAGTGCGAGTGCTGCATACCTGTTACTGCATGTATTAGTTATTGGGGCGAGGGTGACAAAATTCAAATTATGGGAAATGTAAACTTAAGGAGAGGGGGGGATACTATGCCGTGGCTACAAGGTGCACGAGCGGTGTTGAGATTTTAGATGTACACGTGCTCAGCGTTAGCAAGTGACTGCTCTTATGAATAAACAGAGATTAAGCGTAAACAGATATTAACAAGAAAATTACTACAAAAATAACAAAAAGGGAGGATTCACTTAGGGGGGATTATTGCGCCGTGGCGCATGGACAGGAGACTTTATAGTTGGAAATTGCGCGGCGCCGGCGCGCCCGCAAGTAACTGCGTTACTTGAGAAAATAAAAGTGCAAGTAAAGAGTGATTCAAGAACTAAAGCGGAAAAAAAAAAAAAGGAAATTATTTAAACATGATTACTGCGGTATGACGCTCGGGGATGGGTTTTTTAGAGGTAAACAAGCCGGGCGCCGTCGCGCCCGCCGCTAACTGGCATGGTAGACATAATCAAACATTGGAGAAAAGTGGCAATTTTTAAAGCAGGTAACATGGCAATACAGCACTCGAAGACGTCCGGTTAAGTTATTTCTAAGCGAAAATCATCCTTGCGTTAAGGAAGGATGCTAGTAGGTACATTTCTATTAGCGGTTTACTACTTTTTTTTTTTTTTTTGTTAAAGACATGAGGGGACAAAGAACGACCCTGGCGCTTACCGAGAGGAACCCGCCCGCACGGCGCTCCACCGAGAACGCTACTGGGACATGAGCCTTGTGGACAACACAGAGGACCCCTGCCCGCCGTTCTGGCGCGAGCGACGCGCGCCGGAATCCGTCACGGCTGCAGGATGGTCAGTCTTTTGAAACGAGCAAACTCGAAACGCTCTCAAAACTCGAAAAATGTTATGCAGGTGGCCGGCAAGGCGCTGCAATCTTACGGTGCTAGCGTGGGAAGACGGCGCGAGCCGCCAGCCCGGGAGAGGAATGCTCGAACGAGCGGAATACCTTTTTCGCCTAATTATTAAACCTTATTTACGATTATTTGAGGGGAAACGTGCCCGAAGGGCTGCTTGCTTTTCGTTATGACAGTTTAGTTTTGATTTGGTTTTCCCTTTTCGTTATTATTTACGGGATCGAGTGCGAGTGCTGCATACCTGTTACTGCATGTATTAGTTATTGGGGCGAGGGTGACAAAATTCAAATTATGGGAAATGTAAACTTAAGGAGAGGGGGGGATACTATGCCGTGGCTACAAGGTGCACGAGCGGTGTTGAGATTTTAGATGTACACGTGCTCAGCGTTAGCAAGTGACTGCTCTTATGAATAAACAGAGATTAAGCGTAAACAGATATTAACAAGAAAATTACTACAAAAATAACAAAAAGGGAGGATTCACTTAGGGGGGATTATTGCGCCGTGGCGCATGGACAGGAGACTTTATAGTTGGAAATTGCGCGGCGCCGGCGCGCCCGCAAGTAACTGCGTTACTTGAGAAAATAAAAGTGCAAGTAAAGAGTGATTCAAGAACTAAAGCGGAAAAAAAAAAAAAAAAGGAAATTATTTAAACATGATTACTGCGGTATGACGCTCGGGGATGGGTTTTTTAGAGGTAAACAAGCCGGGCGCCGTCGCGCCCGCCGCTAACTGGCATGGTAGACATAATCAAACATTGGAGAAAAGTGGCAATTTTTAAAGCAGGTAACATGGCAATACAGCACTCGAAGACGTCCGGTTAAGTTATTTCTAAGCGAAAATCATCCTTGCGTTAAGGAAGGATGCTAGTAGGTACATTTCTATTAGCGGTTTACTACTTTTTTTTTTTTTTTTGTTAAAGACATGAGGGGACAAAGAACGACCCTGGCGCTTACCGAGAGGAACCCGCCCGCACGGCGCTCCACCGAGAACGCTACTGGGACATGAGCCTTGTGGACAACACAGAGGACCCCTGCCCGCCGTTCTGGCGCGAGCGACGCGCGCCGGAATCCGTCACGGCTGCAGGATGGTCAGTCTTTTGAAACGAGCAAACTCGAAACGCTCTCAAAA
The DNA here is from genome assembly GCF_050947875.1 of Dermacentor variabilis. Lineage (NCBI taxonomy): Eukaryota > Metazoa > Arthropoda > Arachnida > Ixodida > Ixodidae > Dermacentor > Dermacentor variabilis. The sequence continues at coordinate 127,085,941 of NC_134578.1, forward strand.
CTCGAAAAATGTTATGCAGGTGGCCGGCAAGGCGCTGCAATCTTACGGTGCTAGCGTGGGAAGACGGCGCGAGCCGCCAGCCCGGGAGAGGAATGCTCGAACGAGCGGAATACCTTTTTCGCCTAATTATTAAACCTTATTTACGATTATTTGAGGGGAAACGTGCCCGAAGGGCTGCTTGCTTTTCGTTATGACAGTTTAGTTTTGATTTGGTTTTCCCTTTTCGTTATTATTTACGGGATCGAGTGCGAGTGCTGCATACCTGTTACTGCATGTATTAGTTATTGGGGCGAGGGTGACAAAATTCAAATTATGGGAAATGTAAACTTAAGGAGAGGGGGGGATACTATGCCGTGGCTACAAGGTGCACGAGCGGTGTTGAGATTTTAGATGTACACGTGCTCAGCGTTAGCAAGTGACTGCTCTTATGAATAAACAGAGATTAAGCGTAAACAGATATTAACAAGAAAATTACTACAAAAATAACAAAAAGGGAGGATTCACTTAGGGGGGATTATTGCGCCGTGGCGCATGGACAGGAGACTTTATAGTTGGAAGTTGCGCGGCGCCGGCGCGCCCGCAAGTAACTGCGTTACTTGAGAAAATAAAAGTGCAAGTAAAGAGTGATTCAAGAACTAAAGCGGAAAAAAAAAAAAAAAAGGAAATTATTTAAACATGATCACTGCGGTATGACGCTCGGGGATGGGTTTTTTAGAGGTAAACAAGCCGGGCGCCGTCGCGCCCGCCGCTAACTGGCATGGTAGACATAATCAAACATTGGAGAAAAGTGGCAATTTTTAAAGCAGGTAACATGGCAATACAGCACTCGAAGACGTCCGGTTAAGTTATTTCTAAGCGAAAATCATCCTTGCGTTAAGGAAGGATGCTAGTAGGTACATTTCTATTAGCGGTTTACTACTTTTTTTTTTTTTTTTTTTGTTAAAGACATGAGGGGACAAAGAACGACCATGGCGCTTACCGAGAGGAACCCGCCCGCACGGCGCTCCACCGAGAACGCTACTGGGACATGAGCCTTGTGGACAACACAGAGGACCCCTGCCCGCCGTTCTGGCGCGAGCGACGCGCGCCGGAATCCGTCACGGCTGCAGGATGGTCAGTCTTTTGAAACGAGCAAACTCGAAACGCTCTCAAAACTCGAAAAATGTTATGCAGGTGGCCGGCAAGGCGCTGCAATCTTACGGTGCTAGCGTGGGAAGACGGCGCGAGCCGCCAGCCCGGGAGAGGAATGCTCGAACGAGCGGAATACCTTTTTCGCCTAATTATTAAACCTTATTTACGATTATTTGAGGGGAAACGTGCCCGAAGGGCTGCTTGCTTTTCGTTATGACAGTTTAGTTTTGATTTGGTTTTCCCTTTTCGTTATTATTTACGGGATCGAGTGCGAGTGCTGCATACCTGTTACTGCATGTATTAGTTATTGGGGCGAGGGTGACAAAATTCAAATTATGGGAAATGTAAACTTAAGGAGAGGGGGGGATACTATGCCGTGGCTACAAGGTGCACGAGCGGTGTTGAGATTTTAGATGTACACGTGCTCAGCGTTAGCAAGTGACTGCTCTTATGAATAAACAGAGATTAAGCGTAAACAGATATTAACAAGAAAATTACTACAAAAATAACAAAAAGGGAGGATTCACTTAGGGGGGATTATTGCGCCGTGGCGCATGGACAGGAGACTTTATAGTTGGAAATTGCGCGGCGCCGGCGCGCCCGCAAGTAACTGCGTTACTTGAGAAAATAAAAGTACAAGTAAAGAGTGATTCAAGAACTAAAGCGGAAAAAAAAAAGGAAATTATTTAAACATGATTACTGCGGTATGACGCTCGGGGATGGGTTTTTTAGAGGTAAACAAGCCGGGCGCCGTCGCGCCCGCCGCTAACTGGCATGGTAGACATAATCAAACATTGGAGAAAAGTGGCAATTTTTAAAGCAGGTAACATGGCAATACAGCACTCGAAGACGTC
>NC_134578.1:127092925-127107925 GCF_050947875.1 Dermacentor variabilis
CGCGTTTTTTCGGGGCGTGTCCTGATGAAATAATTTCACTTCAGTTCGTTGGTTCAATTGCATTTGTTGGCTCCTTGCAGCATGTTTAGATTTCATCTTTTTCAGTATTCTTAGTACTCTCATTGTAGCCTGCACATTTTTCGGTTGTTTTGAGGTATCCATTCCTGAATGATGTTTTTCTTTTCCTTAAAGCTAGCCGTAGAACAAGCGCTTTCTATCTAATCATTACAATAAGAATCCAGCATCATCGGCGCGATTAAAGTTCGGGAACTGGCGATTTTTAATGCCGCGATCACGAAGGTTAACAGCATGTTCATACAAGGGGTGACGTGACGCAAGGCGTGATTTTTCAGCATACCAGTCACGATATCTAATCGAATCTAAGATTGAAATGGCGTTCTTAATTAGTTTGGTTCCAGATAGAACAAACAGAAATAAAAAAAAGGTTGTCTTTGATTGCCATTCAAATCTTAAGACCGCGTGTAGAAAGTGTTCCGGCTTACATTCGGCAAATCAAAATGAACGGCTAAAATTAGTCTATCCCATTAGGTTTCATGCGGGAGATCACGCGAAAGGCAGCCATTCTTCTTTACATGGTTTCTCTCTTTTGCGCTGTCATTTGCGCGTGCAAATTTCTTCGTACGGGAATTTTATGAAGCGAAGGCAGCTACAGACCGTTTTCATTGTTTCGTTCATGTTCGTAGGCGCAAATTTTCAAACCTAGTGCTTGGAGGAACATTTCCGCTGCTCTAGAAGGGCATGACAGTGCCCGCTCTTTCATTTCTCCAATCGCTCGCAAACACATTGCATTGCCAGTCTACAGCGGCAATACAAAGCGACGTTTCACCATGCACGTCGAAGTTGATTACCAGTACCGCGAAGCGTCGACTGGCCGCCGAAGCGACGAGCTCAGCAGCGCATGCGCAAGGGCCGACACCACCCCAACCGAGCTTCCCTGCTTATCGGAGAGAGCAGGTGCGCGTGAACACGGGCGCGCCTGAGTATCTGAGTTTAAAAAAAAAAAGAACTGTGCCCGAGGCAGTGACAAAGACAAGTGGTCGCGGTCGCTCTGAATCTTATCGTATTATAGAAAAGGCGGGTTGGCGGCGCTTCCTCGAGGGTCAAAACGTACAATCGTCGAACTAGCGCTCCCGGCGTCAAGTGGAGTGCATCCTTCTTCTTGTAACGGTTTGCAATTGGCTGCTTGAATGTGCCGACCACGCGTCACGGGTCGCGTATAGAGCCAACCGTTGGCAAGAACGCGTCTAGCGTAGCAGCAGAACCGATCGCGGTTGCGATAACCCATCGCTGCGTAGCGAAAGAAAAAAAAAAACGAACGCACCCACACGCAGTTTGTAGCAATAACCGCACAAACCAATGTGGTTTTAAATGTAGCTTCGCAGGTCACAGTAGAAGGGCACTGAAACTTTCTCATAACGCACACTGCTGTAGTCCACAAAGAACAAAGCGCACAAAACAGATCTGATACAGCCGCACTGCATTATTTCGTGTTTTCACTATATCATAACTTTCGTGTGCATGCCACGCAGGCCAGGAGTAAAAGGCAAGAAAAAAAAATGATACGCGATCCTAAGCTTTGACTTGGCTGCTGTGGCATTTATGTTCTCTAGGCGAACGCAACGCGCCAGCCTCGACTGGCCGCCGAAGCGACGAGCTCAGCAGCGCATGCGCAAGGGCCCACACCACCCCAACCGAGCTTCCCTGCTTATCGGAGAGAGCAAGTGCGCGTGAACACGGGCGCGTCTGAGTATCTGAGCTTAAAAAAAAAAAAAAACTGTGCCCGAGGCAATGACAATGGCAAGTGGTCGCGGTCGCTCTGAATCTTATCGTATTATAGAAAAGGCGGGTTGGTGGCGCTTCCTCGAGGGTCAAAACGTACAATCGTCCAACTAGCGCTCCCGGCGTCAAGTGGAGTGCATCCTTCTTCTTGGAACGGTTTGCAATTGACTGCTTGAATGTGCCGACCACGCGACACGCGTCGCGTATAGAGCCAACCGTTGGCAAGAACGCGTCTAGCGTAGCAGCAGAACCGATCGCGGTTGCGATAACCCATCGCTGGTAGCGAAAGAAAAAGACGAACGCACCCACACGCAGTTTGTAGCAATAACCGCGCAAACCAATGTGGTTTTAAATGTAGCTTCGCAGGTCACAGTAGAAGGGCACTGAAACTTTCTCATAACGCACACCGCTGTAGTCCACAAAGAACAAAACGCACAAAATAGATCTGATACAGCCGCACTGCATTATTTCGTGTTTTCACTATATCATAACTTTCGTGTGCATGTCACGCAGGCCAAGGAGTAAAAGGCAAGAAAAAAAAGATGATACGCGATCCTAAGCTTTGACTTGGCGGCTGTGGCATTTATGTTCTCTAGGCGAACGCAATGCACAAACTGAACTCGAATTTCCAATAATGGAAGTTCGTATTTGGCGACACTGGTTGTATTTTTGACTAATATTTGCGTTTTTCGCCCGTGCATGCGCTTCACTGCGCTACTCTTTGCCCCTTCAACGCGGCTTCACTGCAATGCGGGAGTGTTCTGCGTTAAGCCGAACCAACAGGCAAAATCGCGCCTAGCACATAGAGTCCCCCCCCCCCAAAAAAAAAGGCGGAAAAGAAAAGCAGCCTTATTTAAACGAGAAAGATGCCACGAGTGCCCCAACGGAAAGCTTTAAGGGTTACCGAAGGGTAACTGAGGGCGACGCAACGAGCTTTGGCAAGAAGGACGATGGGTGTAGCGTCACGAGAGATAGGAATAGAGCAGATCGAGGGGCGAGCGAACAAACGCGAGTTAATGACACCTTAGTTTAAACCATGAAAAAAAGAAATGGGCATGCAATGGGGGGGGGGGAAGATGGTCATTGAGGGTTACGGACTCAATTCCAAGAGAAGGGAAGCGTAGCAGGGGGTGGCAGAAAGTTGGGAGGGCAGATTAGATTAGGAAATGTGCAGGGACTACATGGCGACAATTAGCACGTGACCGGGGTACTTGGATACTTATGGGAGAGGCCTTTGCCCTGCACTGGGCGTAACCAGGAGGAGGAGGATGAAAAGGTAGCAACAGGTCTTCATAACATACAGGTTGGAAAGCTGGAGCACCTTTGAACCCTTGAATATATTTCGCAAGGCTTGGCCACACGACAAGCTTGTTTTCGAGGCGTTCGCTCCCACTGCTGCGAAAATGTGCACACAACGGCTGCACAGTAGTTGCCAGAAAGCGGGCACTCTATTTTTCTTTCATAGGGAATCTTTCTTCCACTCGGGCAGCGGATTTTGGCAGGGCGAGCTTGCGTTGGCGCTGTGGTTTACGGATCCAAGCAATAGTGAACTCAAAAATCCAGTGTTGGCTTTGAGCGGGATTCACATTGGTTGCCGAACCCACGGCTAATCATACACCCCCCCCCCTCCCCGTCCTATAGTGGCTCATTACAGCAGACAGAAACATCGGATAAATAACAATCCTATTTCTTAGACATATAATTTGCCGATTCTCCCTCCTGGTTCTTTCTTTTGCTGTCATTTATTTTTCTCGAAGGCCGTAATAAGAAATTTGCTGGTGCGGCTGTCCCATTTGCGCGGCAAGAAGTGCGACGCTACACACAGGTGGAGTGGCCGTTTAATTACTCTCGTGGTCCGCGAACCGGCGTCGTTGCGTATGGTATAGGAATGGTGCGTGTGAAGTCAGTGGTCGCTTCGAGCTTGTGTTCTTCATTTTGATTGAATGAAGTCTCACCGAAGTGAGCGGGGGCCGATCCCGGAGGTAGTGCAATACCGGGCCGACCTGCGGCGGAGGTGAAGCAGGCTTCAAGCACTCCGCCAACTTCCAAAAATAGGTTTAATATCGTGGGTCCACATAGAACCCGTATCAGATATTAAGCTGATAAGAACAGAGTTTTTTATTATGCTAGTTACACATCACATCATAAATATTTGTTACGAAACCAAGGAAAAAACGGATAAAAGGTGTGTAGTCTAAAACCGACAAACAAATGACTAAAAAAACTAGTTAGTGGTGTTAGTAATAAAAGGCTAAAACTGTAAAGGTGTAAAACAGCAAAAATCGCTTCTCTAAAAACATAAGATCATCTAAGAGGTGCCGACATCGGCTCTAAAAATCTTTGTAGAGGCGCTGATAGTATCGCTGATGCACAGGCGTTTGAGTGTCCGTAGGTATGACCTACTGCACAGCCTGCGCATCACGCGATCATTCCCCTGATCCCAGGTGCCAAGGCAGCCGACGACCACCGCGTCCACCGTCACGCGTCCCATTTGCGCGGCAAGAAGTGCGACGCTACACACAGGTGGAGTGGCCGTTTAATTACTCTCGTGGTCCGCGAACCGGCATCGTTGCGTATGGTATAGGAATGGTGCGTGTGAAGTCAGTGCTCGCTTCGAGCTTGTGTTCTTCATTTTGATTGAATGAAGTCTCACCGAAGTGAGCGGGGGCCGATCCCGGAGGTAGTGCAATACCGGGCCGACCTGCGGCGGAGGTGAAGCAGGCTTCAAGCACTCCGCCAACTTCCAAAAATAGGTTTAATATCGTGGGTCCACATAGAACCCGTATCAGATATTAAGCTGATAAGAACAGATACTACACTTTGATCTTAGCCAAAAGGCCGAGAAGCGATGTCCTTCACTTCACTCCATTGTACTACTGCCTTGTGGGCGCCCTGCCGACATTGGTAACCTCAGCAACAGCGTGGGCAATTTTCTAAATTTCAGCCTGTCTAGAGACTCTATGCTCTCTATCTGAGGAATAAACTCGCGACGCCTCAGTCTTTCGCTGTTAACGAAACGCTGTCGCGTAGAAACGAGACCCGAGTGCAAGCTTGTTTGTAAGGCCAAACCAACGACGGCAACCTCGTAGAAAACGGAGCAGGCGAGCGGAAAACACGCGCAAGGGGAATGCTTATTTCCGTCTGAATGCGGCCGCTCGAGGTGACTTTCTTTGAGGCCTTCGTTTCAAGTCCGTGCGCAAGTGTAATATAGCACGCGCATTTCCTTCATTTCTTTTTATTTACCGCAAGGCCCACTGAAAATTTTGATACGGCACAGGCCGGGACGGATCGCAACGTGTAGAATCGACCGGCAGAATTAGGTAGCGTGCCCCATGTACGAAGACGAGCAACATAGAAGTGAATGAAAAAAAAATAAATATAGAAAAGACTGCGCACTCCTTCCAACCGGAAACAGAGGGGGGAGAAGAATCGCCATGTGAAGCACAGGTATTGTATGTTAAAAAAAAGTGCTACCTCATAATGTTTACCACTATCGCGCGCGCGCGCGTGTGTATATGTATATGTACACACATACATACATACATATATATATATATATATATATATATACACACACACACACACACACACACACACATGCTAGCATAGCTTAAACGCAGCTTTGAAGCTCAGCCTTACACAAGAAGAAAGCACCACCCCTTTCGCAATGCCCATTTGAACCATTTAAGTGAGAAACGCGAGTACAGCCAGGTCGTTCGAAACTGGCGCGAAAACGCATTGGCGCCATCTGTGTACGAAACTAGGAAAACCTACGGACTTCGCCATACAGAAAGAAAGGTAGATGGCGCGAGCGAACTAGAGCCAGTGAGTAATGGCAGAAACGTCTTGGGAAGAGAGAAAAAAAAACACGCAAAGGTTGTTGGCTTGTGGCAGCATTCTATTTTACAGCGAGTAAAGAGCATAGCAGCTTCTAAAGGAGCAGCTAAAAAAAGAAGAACGTGAGAGAGGGAGACAAACAGGCGTGTTTCCTTAGAATGCAGAGCATGCAGCACACACAATCAAGTGCCAAAGAGACCGGGAAAGCAGATGGCGCGAAGGCGTATGTCGTCAAAGCTTGAAAGCAATTTATAAACTACAAGGCGCGCCGAAGTCAACCTACTCTCATCAGGTTGCTCCCGCCTCCAATTGCATTTAAATTAAAATTACAGTCGCCTCAAAGGCAGAGAGAGAGAGAAAATAAATACGCTCGCTTCGTGCAGCTGCACCCGTTCAAATTTTACAGCAAGAGCACTCCCGAAAGCGCAAAGCCCGCTGCTGCCTGGCCGGAATGCGCTCGCTTCAGGAAATCGCCGTGCTTGCCTCGGCAACCAAGAGGTGTCGCTTGGCACACTGCTGCATTGTAGCACACCGGGAACCGTGCAGACGTCGGCGATCGCCTCGACATCGCTGCGAGCGCTCGAAGAGACAAAGTCCGAAACGACGTCAGCCGGGGCGTCGAGCACGCCGCCCGCGCTGGTCGCACTCGTGCTCGGAAATGGCGAAGGGGACCGCGCTAGCGTGCCTTGAATCGGTGAGCGGCGGTACCGCGGCGATCGCGAGAGCTCGTATCAGCCGCGCCAAAGCGAAATATTGGCGCTCGGCTCGGCGCAGTACGCCGCCTCGTCGCACGAGTACGGCCCCATGGAGGTCTGGCCACTTATCGCTGCTATTATAAGGGGAGAACCGGGCCGGCGTCGTCGTCGGCGCCGCGACGTTGGCGCGCGCGCTCGAAGAGACAAAGTCCGAAACGACGTCAGCCGGGGCGGCGGGAGCTCGATACCCTTCACGAAATTTCTGCGTGTACACCGCCGCACGGCCACGACGGAATCACTGGCATCCTGCTCGCAGCTGCATTGTGTCGCGCCGGGAATCGTGGAAACACCACGCAGACGTCGGCGTCGGCCCCGACATGGCTTCGAGCGCTCCAAGAGACAAAGTCCGAAACGACGTCAGCCGGGGCGTCGAGCACGCCGCCCGCGCTGGTCGCACTCGTGCTCGGAAATGGCGAAGGGGACCGCGCTAGCGTGCCTTGAATCGGTGAGCGGCGGTACCGCGGCGATCGCGAGAGCTCGTATCAGCCGCGCCAAAGCGAAATATTGGCGCTCGGCTCGGCGCAGTACGCCGCCTCGTCGCACGAGTACGGCCCCATGGAGGTCTGGCCACTTATCGCTGCTATTATAAGGGGCCATACGGTCCCGGCTGACGTTGTACCACAGTGCGATTTTCGGCTTGCGCGTCTTCGTAGCTGTTTCCGCGCACTGCTGCGGAGTCGAGAATCGCGCCCAGGCACGGCTACGCGACCGCTCGAAGCGACAGAAGTCCGAAACGACGTCAGCCGGGGCGGCGGGAGCTCGATACCCTTCACGAAATTTCTGCGTGTACACCGCCGCACGGCCACGACGGAATCACTGGCATCCTGCTCGCAGCTGCATTGTGTCGCGCCGGGAATCGTGGAAACACCACGCAGACGTCGGCGTCGGCCCCGACATGGCTTCGAGCGCTCCAAGAGACAAAGTCCGAAACGACGTCAGCCGGGGCGTCGAGCACGCCGCCCGCGCTGGTCGCACTCGTGCTCGGAAATGGCGAAGGGGACCGCGCTAGCGTGCCTTGAATCGGTGAGCGGCGGTACCGCGGCGATCGCGAGAGCTCGTATCAGCCGCGCCAAAGCGAAATATTGGCGCTCGGCTCGGCGCAGTACGCCGCCTCGTCGCACGAGTACGGCCCCATGGAGGTCTGGCCACTTATCGCTGCTATTATAAGGGGCCATACGGTCCCGGCTGACGTTGTACCACAGTGCGATTTTCGGCTTGCGCGTCTTCGTAGCTGTTTCCGCGCACTGCTGCGGAGTCGAGAATCGCGCCCAGGCACGGCTACGCGACCGCTCGAAGCGACAGAAGTCCGAAACGACGTCAGCCGGGGCGGCGGGAGCTCGATACCCTTCACGACACTTCTGCGTGTACACCGCCGCACGGCCGCGACGGAATCGCTGGCATCCTGCTCGAAGCTGCATTGTGTCGCACCGGGAGTCGTGTAAACACCACGCAGACGTCGGCGTCGGCCCCGGCATGGCTTCGAGCGCTCCAAGAGACAAAGTCCGAAACGACGTCAGCCGGGGCGTCGAGCACGCCGCCCGCGCTGGTCGCACTCGTGCTCGGAAATGGCGAAGCGGACCGCGCTAGCGTGCCTTGAATCGGTGAGCGGCGGTACCGCGGCGATCGCGAGAGCTCGTATCAGCCGCGCCAAAGCGAAATATTGGCGCTCGGCTCGGCGCAGTACGCCGCCTCGTCGCACGAGTACGGCCCCATGGAGGTCTGGCCACTTATCGCTGCTACTATAAGGGGCCATACGGTCCCGGCTGACGTTGTACCGCAGTGCGATTTTCGGCTTGCGCGTCTTCGTAGTTGTTTCCGCGCACTGCTGCGGAGTCGAGAATCGTGCCCAGGCACGGCTACGCGAGCGCTCGAAGCGACAGAAGTCCGAAACGACGTCAGCCGGGGCGGCGGGAGCTCGACGCCTTTCACGAAACTTTGGCGTACAAGCCGCCGCACGGCCACTACTCAGTCGGCGCCGCCGTGCAGAGGGCTGCACTATAGCTCGCCGGGAACAGGGAGAGAACCTGGCGGGCGTCGTCGTCGGCCCCGCGACGTTGGCGCGAGCGCTCGAAGAGACAAAGTCCGAAACGACGTCAGCCGGGGCGGCGGGAGCTCGATACCTCTTCACGACACTTCTGCGTGTACACCGCCGCACGGCCGCGACGGAATCGCTGGCATCCTGCTCGCGGCTGCATTGTGTCGCACCGGGAATCGTGTAAACACCACGCAGACGTCGGCGTCGGCCCCGGCATGGCTTCGAGCGCTCCAAGAGACAAAGTCCGAAACGACGTCAGCCGGGGCGTCGAGCACGCCGCCCGCGCTGGTCGCACTCGTGCTCGGAAATGGCGAAGCGGACCGCGCTAGCGTGCCTTGAATCGGTGAGCGGCGGTACCGCGGCGATCGCGAGAGCTCGTATCAGCCGCGCCAAAGCGAAATATTGGCGCTCGGCTCGGCGCAGTACGCCGCCTCGTCGCACGAGTACGGCCCCATGGAGGTCTGGCCACTTATCGCTGCTATTATAAGGGGCCATACGGTCCCGGCTGACGTTGTACCACAGTGCGATTTTCGGCTTGCGCGTCTTCGTAGCTGTTTCCGCGCACTGCTGCGGAGTCGAGAATCGCGCCCAGGCACGGCTACGCGAGCGCTCGAAGCGACAGAAGTCCGAAACGACGTCAGCCGGGGCGGCGGGAGCTCGACGCCTTTCACGAAACTTTGGCGTACAAGCCGCCGCACGGCCACTACTCAGTCGGCGCCGCCGTGCAGAGGGCTGCACTATAGCTCGCCGGGAACAGGGAGAGAACCTGGCGGGCGTCGTCGTCGGCCCCGCGACGTTGGCGCGAGCGCTCGAAGAGACAAAGTCCGAAACGACGTCAGCCGGGGCGGCGGGAGCTCGATACCTCTTCACACTTCTGCGTGTACGCCGCCGCACGGCCGCGACGGAATCGCTGGCATCCCGCTCGCAGCTGCATTGTGTCGCGCCGGGAATCGTGGAAACACCACGCAGACGTCGGCGTCGGCCCCGACATGGCTTCGAGCGCTGCAAGAGACAAAGTCCGAAACGACGTCAGCCGGGGCGTCGAGCACGCCGCCCGCGCTGGTCGCACTCGTGCTCGGAAATGGCGAAGGGGACCGCGCTAGCGTGCCTTGAAACGGTGAGCAGCGGTACCGCGGCGATCGCGAGAGCTCGTATCAGCCGCGCCAAAGCGAAATATTGGCGCTCGGCTCGGCGCAGTACGCCGCCTCGTCGCACGAGTACGGCCCCATGGAGGTCTGGCGAGTTATCGCTGCTATTATAAGGGGCCATACGGTCCCGGCTGACGTTGTACCGCAGTGCGATTTTGGGCTTGCGCGTCTTCGTAGCTGTTTCCGCGCACTGCTGCGGAGTCGAGAATCGTGCCCAGGCACGGCTACGCGAGCGCTCGAAGCGACAGAAGTCCGAAACCACGTGAGCCGGGCCGGCGGGAGCTCGACGCCTTTCACGCAACTTTGGCGTACAAGCCGCTGCACGGCCACTACTCAGTCGGCGCCGCCGTGCAGAGGGCTGCGCTATAACACGCCGGGAACCGGGAGAGAACCGGCCGGGCGTCGTCGTCGGCCCCGCGACGTTGGCGCGAGCGCTCGAAGAGACACAGTCCCAAACGATGTCAGCCGGGGCGTCGAGCACGCCGCCCGCGCTGGTCGCACTCGTGCTCGGAAATGGCGAAGGGGCCGGGCTAGCTTTCCTCGAATCGATCGGCCGGGGGCCGACCCGTAGGGGGACCGAAAGGCGATCGTTCAGGAAACGGCACTGGCCATTCGCGAGAAATTGCCGTTCGCGCATTCGATGGACGCGCTGCAGTTTCACGACTTCGGCATGGTGCCGCCGACGTAAGCTTTCAATCTTGCTCGCGGCGTTACGAGGCGGCACGATTTCCGCCAAACGCTCGTCGAAAGTGGCACGAGTACGGCCCCATGGAGGTTTGGGTACTTATCGCTGCTATTATATGGGGGTCCCAGAGAGCAGTCGCCCCCAAAGCGACCTGGGTGTTTGATGTGCGGCGGGCTTCGTGCCCGTCAAGCGTGTCCCCGGTATCGCTCCCGTGGATCCCACAGCTGACGTCTGCAGCCTCATCCGCTTGATGCGTTAGGGGCTGGTTGTCGGACGACGCTTTTTCCACGATATCGAGGTGTGTTCCCCATCGTCCTCGGACGAGTCAAATACGAAAGCGCCGAAGGCGCGGGCGTGACCCGTCGCCTGGCGGCTTTGCCGTCTCGGCTACGTTGCAAGTGTCGGTCGGTCCACCAGTGCTGCGGGCTCGAGAGAAACCGCAAGCCGCGATCGAGTTGACACAACCAGTCTATCGAGAATGTTGCGTGCTTCTTGCCGCGTGGCGATACCCGGCCCTGCGGGGAGGGCGCCGTAGCGAGCTCGAACGCCGTCGTCTCGGACTGTGCAAAGTGCTACACTTTGCGAGAACGAAGCGTGTTGGGGCGCCTGAAGGTGGCCTCGGCATCGCAAAAACGGCGTCCGGCCTGCTTGAAAGGCTGGACGCGCAGTTGAACGATTACCTGGTTGATCCTGCCAGTAATCATATGCTTGTCTCAAAGATTAAGCCATGCATGTCTAAGTACATGCCGAAATAAGGCGAAACCGCGAATGGCTCATTAAATCAGTTATGGTTCCTTAGATCGTTTCTTCCTACTTGGATAACTGTGGCAATTCTAGAGCTAATACATGCAGTGAGCCTGAAGCCCTTTGGGCGACGGGTGCTTTTATTAGACCAAGATCGATCGGGTTTCGGCCCGTATTGTGTGGTGACTCTGGATAACTTTGTGCTGATCGCATGGCCACGAGCCGGCGACGTTTCTTTCAAGTGTCTGCCTTATCAACTTTCGATGGTAGGTTACTTGCTTACCATGGTTGTTACGGGTAACGGAGAATCAGGGTTCGATTCCGGAGAGGGAGCCTGAGAAACGGCTACCACATCCAAGGAAGGCAGCAGGCGCGCAAATTACCCACTCCCGGCACGGGGAGGTAGTGACGAAAAATAACAATACGGGACTCTTTTGAGGCCCCGTAATTGAAATGAGTACACTCTAAATCCTTTAACGAGGATCAATTGGAGGGCAAGTCTGGTGCCAGCAGCCGCGGTAATTCCAGCTCCAATAGCGTATACTAAAGCTGCTGCGGTTAAAAAGCTCGTAGTTGGATCTCAGTTCCAGACGAGTAGTGCATCTACCCGATGCGACGGCTCGGACTGAACATCATGCCGGTCCTTTCTTGGTGCACTTCATTGTGTGCCTCGAGAAGGCCGGTGCTTTTACTTTGAAAAAATTAGAGTGCTCAACGCAGGCGAGTCGCCTGAATAAACTTGCATGGAATAATAGAACAAGACCTCGTTTCTGTTCTGTTGGTTTTTGGAATACGAGGTAATGATTAAGAGGGACAGACGGGGGCATTCGTATTGCGGCGCTAGAGGTGAAATTCTTGGACCGTCGCAAGACGAACTACTGCGAAAGCATTTGCCAAGAATGTTTTCTTTGATCAAGAACGAAAGTCAGAGGTTCGAAGGCGATCAGATACCGCCCTAGTTCTGACCATAAACGATGCCAACCAGCGATCCGCCTGAGTTACTCAAATGACTCGGCGGGCAGCTTCCGGGAAACCAAAGTGTTTGGGTTCCGGGGGAAGTATGGTTGCAAAGCTGAAACTTAAAGGAATTGACGGAAGGGCACCACCAGGAGTGGAGCCTGCGGCTTAATTTGACTCAACACGGGAAAACTTACCCGGCCCGGACACTGGGAGGATTGACAGATTGAGAGCTCTTTCTTGATTCGGTGGATGGTGGTGCATGGCCGTTCTTAGTTGGTGGAGCGATTTGTCTGGTTAATTCCGATAACGAACGAGACTCTAGCCTATTAAATAGGTGCGGGGTTCCCAGCACCTTACAACCTTCTTAGAGGGACAAGCGGCTCCTAGCCGCACGAAACAGAGCAATAACAGGTCTGTGATGCCCTTAGATGTCCGGGGCCGCACGCGCGCTACACTGAAGGAAGCAGCGTGTCTTTATCCCTGTCTGAAAAGACTGGGTAACCCGTGGAACTTCTTTCGTGATTGGGATAGGGGCTTGCAATTGTTCCCCTTGAACGAGGAATTCCCAGTAAGCGCGAGTCATAAGCTCGCGTTGATTACGTCCCTGCCCTTTGTACACACCGCCCGTCGCTACTACCGATTGAATGATTTAGTGAGGTCTTCGGACCGATGTCCGGCGCGGCCTTTCGGTTGCGCCGGTCTGTTGGAAAGATGACCAAACTTGATCATTTAGAGGAAGTAAAAGTCGTAACAAGGTTTCCGTAGGTGAACCTGCGGAAGGATCATTACCGGATTGTGAAGGGTGACGAGCGCCATTGTTTCAACCCCGTGTGGGTGAAGCAGCTCGCTGCGCCCGACGCTTTCCGCCGCTGGCCCCGCTTGGACGCGGGGACGGCTATACCCGAACATGCCGGGGACTGCCTGAATTTTGAGGGGCGCCCCGTGCGAAATTTGTTGCGCCCAGTGGACGCAGGCTGCAACCTTGGACGGTTGGCTTGGCCGCGCCCGCGGGTAGAAACGGCGTAACGCACAATGGGTGGGCTTTCTGTCCGCCTCGGCGCTCTTGCGCGGAAGGGGAGTAAGACGACCCGACCTGCTGCTTTGCCCAGTACGAGGGGAACGGCGAAGCGTGCGGTCGGTCAAGGAACTGACGGTCGAGAGCAGCTGCCGCTTAGTACACACGGAACCGTGGTGCGAGCGCTCTCCCGTCCTCCGCGGCAAACGCTGCCGAGTCTGAAAAGGCTGGCGGCTGCCGGTCGCTTCCTGCGGCGAGTATGGAGTAACGACCCGACTTTGTTGCTGCCCAAGTACTAAAGGAACGGTGTGGCGCTCGGTCGGTCATGGAAGTGGCGGTATGAGGGTGCGGCTGCCAAGTACGGAAGGAACCGTGGCCTAAAGCGCTCTCCCGTCCTCCGCGGCAAATGCTGCCGAGCCCGACAGGGCCGGCGGCTGCCGGTCGGCTCCTGCTCGTGACGCGCGAGGTGTCCGAGATCGCGGTTCAATGCGACGACGTCTGCAGGCTATTTGCCCGCCGCCGAGGGAAAGGCGGCGTTGCTGCGAAGTACCGAAGGAAACGCGGCTTTGCTACGTCGGAAGCGTTCTGCGGTTAGCGGACTTGTGCGCTTTGGGAAGGCGCCGCACGTCGAAAGAGGAAAAGTACGGACAGACGAGGGACCGTAGTCCCGGATTCGAACGCACTTGCGGCCAAGCACCTTGCTGGCTTCGTCTTCCGCCTCAAGTAGACTTGTTGTGGCTCCGGCGCAGAAAGCCCCTCCCTGGCACTGGCCGAGTGGTTTTGGAGAGCTGCGCGAGTACGCACGCCGAAAGAGCACACGCCGAAAGGCGCTCTTCGAAACCACACACAGGGAGACGCCACGTGCCTGAAACCCTGGTTGTACTGTACTGAATTGAACAAACTATTTTTCACGACTCTAAGCGGTGGATCACTCGGTTCTCGGGTCGATGAAGAACGCAGCCAGCTGCGAGACTTGGTGTGAATTGCAGGACACACTGAGCACTGATTCTTTGAACGCACATTGCGGCCTTGGGTCTTCCCTTGGCTTCGTCTGTCTGAGGGTCGGATCACATATCAAGAGAGCCTTCGGCGCACAGGGAAGGTGCGTCCGTCGACTCGTTTTGACCGCGTCGGCATCATGGACAGTACGTTGAGCGCTAATGCCACGCGCCAGCGACCTCACAAAGAAGGAGACGGTGGCGAGCCGTTGTGCCAAATCTTCGAAGAGACGGAAACGAGGCATTATAATCTACTGCAGCGCGACGTGTGCGCGCCTCTAGCAAGACCGCCGCAGGATGGTGTCGGATACCTGCAGGGAAAGAGCGGTCCAAGCGCGAGGTGTCAACGTCCGTTGCCATGTAGCGCGCACGTTTGCGAGAGAGTCGGAAGCGATCGCAATCTGCGTTGTTTGCCTTCGGAGTACGTCGAGCTCCAGAGCTGGTCGCTCGTTCGTGTCACCGCAGCTGTGTGGGCACCCCTTCCGGGCTTCGTCGCAGGAATCTGAAGATTCTTGCGAGGAGCGGGGAGGAGAAGGGTGTGCCCCCGAAAGCGGTTCGACGCGATAGCGCCGTCTGCGAGCGAGAAGAGCACGGCACGGCGCAGAAATTGCCGCGAAACGGAAAATGTCTCCTTCGAGAGCGTTGGCCGAGCTGACGCGTTCCGTCGTAGTCCGCCGTCGGTCCAAGTGCTTCGCAGTCTCTGTCCCCTAAAGACTGGGCCACTCCAGTTGGGGCAGGGGCGACGCTACACGAGACGATGCCCCCCGCCAGGTTTTAGTCGTCCCTGCGGTGCCTGCTGAAGCGGCGCGCTGCTACGGCGATCTTTGCCTCGGTGGTGTTTGGGCTTCAGACACGGTCGCTTACCACGCAACTGCTCGTGCGCCGCACGCGTGCAGGCGGTTCACCGCCTGCCAGCCTCGTCTATAAGTAGCTCCGTGTTGGGCGAAGGACGTGGTAGGGCGTCGTACTCGGTTGGCGCTGGGTTTTCGAACGTGTCGAGTCCTTTTCGGCATACCGCTCGTA
>NC_134578.1:127110425-127115425 GCF_050947875.1 Dermacentor variabilis
AACGGCACTGCACCGGGACTGGGCGAGGCTCGCCGCCGTAAAAAGCGGTGCGGCCGAGCCCGGACCAGCGTCGGGACCTTCCTGTGGAAAGCCACAGCTGTGCATTTTCCGTGGGCTTCGCGCCTGAGGTTCTTGCTTCGGCCGGCAGAAAACAGCCAACTCAGAACTGGCACGGACCGGGGGAATCCGACTGTCTAATTAAAACAAAGCATTGCGAGGGCCGTTGACGGTGCTGACGCAATGTGATTTCTGCCCAGTGCTCTGAATGTCAACGTGAAGAAATTCAAAAAAGCGCGGGTAAACGGCGGGAGTAACTATGACTATCCCGGACAAAACGGAGGCATCGCCAAGTAAGTACGACGCCGGAGAGAGGAGCTACGCCTCTTCAAAGTGCCTTGCGGCATAGCGGGCTAACAGACCGAGCCACCTCTCCGGCCGAGATCTGAGGGTTGCGGGTTCGATCCTCGCACTACCATTTTTTTTTTTCTCGCCCCATTCGCTTTCTTTTTACCTCCTAAAGACATCACCACCACGACCGCCCGCACGGAACTCTATAACTTCATCTTTCATTACTCCCGCACCTCTTCTGACCAAGTTTACCGAACAAAGCCTACATCTCCCCTCGGAATCTCCTACTTAACTACTTACTCGTAATCACCTAGTTCATCCAAGGACCTACTACCTATTCAACCCCCGGAGAAGCTCCTATATCTTCGCTTCCACTGTTTATACAGGGGTTTCTGCATGGCCACAAATATCGTAATAAAGGAATACCCGTTATCCCCAGCTGGATGCCATGTATGCGGATGCCATGAGCGCACTCTGATAGCCTGGGAAAAGCACTATAGCCAGCAGCATGGATGTTCCATCAGATGGACGTGTTCTATCTGCAGATTAACAAAGGCAACTTCTCGGGGGATAGCTTCCCATTATGCGCGTTGCTCCACAGCTCTGAGGCGGGCCAATGAGCCGTTGCTGCCCGGGTCAGACGCCAAACAGGCTGATAACGAGGTCGACGCGGCCCTGACCAATGGCTCCGACTCAGAGCTGGGTACAGGCGGAACCACGGAACATTCGGCACCCACCATTATCCTAAATTATCCATCCTTAAATAATAACTGTAACAAGTGCTCAAGTTCACTCACCTCAAGGGTGTATCTGGAGGCGCACTATACTAAAGCACACAACCTCAGGGTGGTTTGGCAATTCACAGCTTGTCAGAAAGCTCAGTACCCCAACTCACATACTGCTTCGTCGCACTTCGCAAAGTGTCGCAAAAGGATTCGTAATGAGAAGTCACTGGATGGCCAACCCAACCCTCCACCGCGAGTCCCTAAGGGCAAGAACAGCCCCGTGGGCTTATTACCCCCGTCTACATCAAAATTCATTAAGACACCTTCTCCCTCAGCAACTGAAATTCGGCCGACTCCTCAAAATTCCAGGTCTAATACCTCTAACTCGCCCCCTACTACCCCCCCGAAATCAGGCGCTAAGTCTCCCCACCATTGGGACTTAACAGAAATCCGTCGCGTCGCATCCGTCAGGCTTCGGCTGGGGGCCTCTGCCTCCAACTACAGTACGAGCTTGTGGATCCCTGGGCGGTCGACATGGGAGATCGCCTCTCTGGTCACCTCGGATAGATACAAAAACATCGAAACCGAGATGAAGAGCGACCTCAGTGTCACGGAGGGCAGCGGCGACAACGAGTGGGCCAGGATGCTTCCAACTTTTGGCCGGGCACAACTACAGTCGAAAGGCAGGAGGTCGTCCAAGGCGGCGATGCCGGCACTACACCTCTCCTGGTCCTCCTCCTCCTCCGGCGAGGATGAGCCGGCGCCCGCCCCTGACAGGAATCCAGCTCCCCCAACAAGTCCCTCCCCGGAGGTTGACCACCCTGCCGGCGATGCCGGGCTGCCACCAGGGATTAGTGCGTGCACGCTGGAGCTGGAAGAATCTCAGGGGCCCCCCCAGTTACCACCTACTGGGCCGTTGGGCAAGCCTGGCCTGACTCCGCCGGGGTATTGCGCAACACATCGGCACTCGCCACCCTCTGCCGGGAGGGAAGAGCTTGAGAGCCGTTGGCTCACGCCCCGGCCACAGTCACCCGCCGCACCAGCACCCCGATCCGGCTTCACGGGAGGCGGTGACACAGTGGCGCCCGAGGAGGAGGTCCGCACGTCGAAACAGGAATGCCCACTTACACCAGGGCAGATGCCGCCCGCCTCTCCTGCCTCCCCCGACCACACTCCGGTCCCTCATGACGCTCTGCCCAACGATGGCACTGTGGGGGCGATGCCCCAGGGTTCCCCTTCCGTTTCTCCCGCGCCAGCAGATGGCACTAATCCTCGGGGGGAGACGGACCAGGGTAGGCAGAGGTCCTCTGCGGCGCCAGCGGCCAGCTCCTATCAAAGATGGACGGAGCCGCAGATGCGAATTTTGGCGCAGGCCGAGGTGAGACTGCCGCCCGGAGAACGGCTCGTCAACGCCGCCCTCGCCGCTATCTACCCTTCCCGTTCGGCCGAGGCTATCAAATGTCTCCGCAGGCAGGGCCGATACCGCGAGATATTAGCCCAGGAATCCACCCGGTTGCCTGCGCCAAATGTGCCCCAGCCAACGCCTGACGCACCGACGATAGACGCCAAATCTCCCGCTCACCTAACATCACCCCGCACAAGTGACGAGGCCCACGAGATCCTGCTCTCCTTTGGGATAAACGATGTCGGTATGGCGGTCAACCTAACTGAACACCCCTTGAACATGACAATCCTAAAACACCTCTACGAATTCTTTGGCGTGCGCACGCGAGGTACGGGGAAGCGGAACAACTGTAGCAGGCAACAATCTGAAGCCTCCCCTCTACGGAGGCGGCCTGGTGAACATGCGCGGGCGTACAAAAAGCGCCTATTCCACGAACACCAACGCTTGTACACTTTAGGCCCGAAAGTCCTGCTACAGGAGCTTATCCTGAACACCGGCAACGTCAAACCCATCACCCTGGAGGATATTCACTCGGTTTACGATCCCATTTTTAATAATGAATCTCCCACAGTGCGTGAAGTGGGAACCGTAAACAGTCTGCCTTCGGAATGCCCACGTTTCTCTCCAGAAGAAATCAATGAGGCACTGAGGGGAATGGGGACGGCATCGGCTCCGGGGCCGGACGGTCTGTCGGTAAGAGAGCTGCGCAAGCTCCCGGCAGAGGTCCTGGCACTCGTTATGAATAACTGGCTCACACACCACCATCTGCCTGATGAGCTCCGCTTATCGCGGACAGTATTCATACCGAAGTGCCCGGACGCAGCCGCCGCCTCGGACCTGAGGCCGATAACCATCTCCTCGGTCCTCATCCGACTATACTCGCGCCTGCTGCTGGCTAGACTGCAACAGCAGTACATGTTCCATCCACTGCAAAGTGGCTTTTCCAGGGACAGGGCCGCTCAGTCGAACCTCTTAATGCTGCAAGGCATCATGAAACATGCCAAACGATTTAACCGCCACTTCTATGCGGCCTCATTGGACTTAAGGAAAGCCTTTGACTCCGTTAGCCATCAGGCGCTCCTCACTTCTCTGCGGGAGGGCGGGGCGCATGATGACTACGTGAAGTCAATCGCGGATCAGTACGCTGATCAGTTCACCACCTTTTCCTACAGGGGCCGCACGGATGGGGCGCGAGTCCTCGTGCGGAGGGGGATCAAGCAGGGCGACCCCCTCTCTCCGTTTTTATTCAACCTCACGTTGGATCCTCTTCTGCACGAGCTCAACTCCTCAGGGTTTGGTTATAGCATTGGGGGTTCGACTGTAGCAGCAATGGCATATGCTGACGACATCATCCTAGTCGCCTCAAGCCTCGAGGAACTGACAAGGAACCTGGAGGTAGCACAGCATCATTTCAAGAAAATTGGATTAACCGTTAACCCAAAGAAGACACAGTACTTTGGCTGGAGATATGAGGCTCACCGGCTCAAGTGGTTTGACTACGACGTCCCCCAGCTTCGGCTGGGAAACGACGTGATCATCCCAAAGAGCCGGAACGAGCCCATTAGATATCTAGGCGTTGACTTCTTTGTCAACAAGCCACCAAGGGCTTCAATTAATGCCATTCAGAAAGAACTGGACCTAGTCAATTCGGCCAAACTGAAGCCCTTTCAAAAATTACACTGCATCTCCTCATTACTGGTGCCTAAATTGCTACATGCTACCTCCAGCTCCCTCTCAGTACTGCCTGTTGCCTCTGCCTTGGATAGAAGCATTAGGCAGGAGGTAAAGCGCGTCCTTCATCTCCCACACTCTTTTCCTGACTTTATTATTCACGCCCCTCATCGAGCAGGGGGCCTGGGCGTCTTGGAGCTCTCTCGCGCGTCGGCCGAAAATCAATTAAAGTCCTTCGCGAGACTCCAGCGTCTAGGCTCCCCACTCGTGGACGCGGTCCTGGAGGGCGCGCTCGACGACTCCCGGCGAACTATAGAGGAGAGGATCGGGGTCCCGGCGGGAGTCGTTGAGAGCTCGTCCCTTGACAAAGCCATACGCACCGCTAGGAAAACACACCTGGAGGAAGTTAAATCAAAATACGACAACAAAAGCTTATTCGCTTTTGAGAATGATCCAATTGGGAATAGGTGGCTCAGACCTGACTCCAGCTTCATGAGTGATGGAGACCGCATAAAAGCCCTGCGGCTGCGCTCCAACCTGTTCCCAACTCGGACACTCTCCAATCGGCATAGTAAAGACGATTCGGCCAAGCTTTGTAGAAGGTGCCACAAGGCACAAGAAACCACCTACCACATCCTCCAGATGTGCGAATCCATCCACGAGCCGCGTTGCTCACGGCATAACTTCATCAGTAATGCCATCATTAACAAGCTTAAGAAGCGTCACCCCGATGCTGACATTTCAGGCGAGCGCCTCCTTGTGGCCAGGTGCGGTACCAGGCTTCGGCCTGATATCGTCCTGGACCTAAAGGATAAAACATTCATTCTGGATGTAGCGGTCGCTTGGGATGC
>NC_134578.1:127120425-127142925 GCF_050947875.1 Dermacentor variabilis
GTGCCCGCTCTTTCATTTCTCCAATCGCTCGCAAACACATTGCATTGCCAGTCTACAGCGGCAATACAAAGCGACGTTTCACCATGCACGTCGAAGTTGATTACCAGTACCGCGCCAGCGTCGACTGGCCGCCGAAGCGACGAGCTCAGCAGCGCATGCGCAAGGGCCGACACCACCCCAACCGAGCTTCCCTGCTTATCGGAGAGAGCAGGTGCGCGTGAACACGGGCGCGCCTGAGTATCTGAGTTTAAAAAAAAAAAGAACTGTGCCCGAGGCAGTGACAAAGACAAGTGGTCGCGGTCGCTCTGAATCTTATCGTATTATAGAAAAGGCGGGTTGGCGGCGCTTCCTCGAGGGTCAAAACGTACAATCGTCGAACTAGCGCTCCCGGCGTCAAGTGGAGTGCATCCTTCTTCTTGTAACGGTTTGCAATTGACTGCTTGAATGTGCCGACCACGCGTCACGGGTCGCGTATAGAGCCAACCGTTGGCAAGAACGCGTCTAGCGTAGCAGCAGAACCGATCGCGGTTGCGATAACCCATCGCTGCGTAGCGAAAGAAAAAAAAAAACGAACGCACCCACACGCAGTTTGTAGCAATAACCGCACAAACCAATGTGGTTTTAAATGTAGCTTCGCAGGTCACAGTAGAAGGGCACTGAAACTTTCTCATAACGCACACTGCTGTAGTCCACAAAGAACAAAGCGCACAAAACAGATCTGATACAGCCGCACTGCATTATTTCGTGTTTTCACTATATCATAACTTTCGTGTGCATGCCACGCAGGCCAGGAGTAAAAGGCAAGAAAAAAAATGATACGCGATCCTAAGCTTTGACTTGGCTGCTGTGGCATTTATGTTCTCTAGGCGAACGCAACGCGCCAGCCTCGACTGGCCGCCGAAGCGACGAGCTCAGCAGCGCATGCGCAAGGGCCCACACCACCCCAACCGAGCTTCCCTGCTTATCGGAGAGAGCAAGTGCGCGTGAACACGGGCGCGTCTGAGTATCTGAGCTTAAAAAAAAAAAAAAACTGTGCCCGAGGCAATGACAAAGGCAAGTGGTCGCGGTCGCTCTGAATCTTATCGTATTATAGAAAAGGCGGGTTGGTGGCGCTTCCTCGAGGGTCAAAACGTACAATCGTCCAACTAGCGCTCCCGGCGTCAAGTGGAGTGCATCCTTCTTCTTGGAACGGTTTGCAATTGACTGCTTGAATGTGCCGACCACGCGACACGCGTCGCGTATAGAGCCAACCGTTGGCAAGAACGCGTCTAGCGTAGCAGCAGAACCGATCGCGGTTGCGATAACCCATCGCTGGTAGCGAAAGAAAAAGACGAACGCACCCACACGCAGTTTGTAGCAATAACCGCGCAAACCAATGTGGCTTTAAATGTAGCTTCGCAGGTCACAGTAGAAGGGCACTGAAACTTTCTCATAACGCACACCGCTGTAGTCCACAAAGAACAAAACGCACAAAATAGATCTGATACAGCCGCACTGCATTATTTCGTGTTTTCACTATATCATAACTTTCGTGTGCATGTCACGCAGGCCAAGGAGTAAAAGGCAAGAAAAAAAAGATGATACGCGATCCTAAGCTTTGACTTGGCTGCTGTGGCATTTATGTTCTCTAGGCGAACGCAATGCACAAACTGAACTCGAATTTCCAATAATGGAAGTTCGTATTTGGCGACATGGTTGTATTTTTGACTAATATTTGCGTTTTTCGCCCGTGCATGCGCTTCACTGCGCTACTCTTTGCCCCTTCAACGCGGCTTCACTGCAATGCGGGAGTGTTCTGCGTTAAGCCGAACCAACAGGCAAAATCGCGCCTAGCACATAGAGTTCCCCCCCCCCCCAAAAAAAAAGGCGGAAAAGAAAAGTAGCCTTATTTAAACGAGAAAGATGCCACGAGTGCCCCAACGGAAAGCTTTAAGGGTTACCGAAGGGTAACTGAGGGCGACGCAACGAGCTTTGGCAAGAAGGACGATGGGTGTAGCGTCACGAGAGATAGGAATAGAGCAGATTGAGGGGCGAGCGAACAAACGCGAGTTAATGACACCTTAGTTTAAACCATGAAAAAAAGAAATGGGCATGCAATGGGGGGGGGGGGGGAAGATGGTCATTGAGGGTTACGGACTCAATTCCAAGAGAAGGGAAGCGTAGCAGGGGGTGGCAGAAAGTTGGGAGGGCAGATTAGATTAGGAAATGTGCAGGGACTACATGGCGACAATTAGCACGTGACCGGGGTACTTGGATACTTATGGGAGAGGCCTTTGCCCTGCACTGGGCGTAACCAGGAGGAGGAGGATGAAAAGGTAGCAACAGGTCTCCATAACATACAGGTTGGAAAGCTGGAGCACCTTTGAACCCTTGAATATATTTCGCAAGGCTTGGCCACACGACAAGCTTGTTTTCGAGGCGTTCGCTCCCACTGCTGCGAAAATGTGCACACAACGGCTGCACAGTAGTAGCCAGAAAGCGGGCACTCTATTTTTCTTTCATAGGGAATCTTTCTTCCACTAGGGCAGCGGATTTTGGCAGGGCGAGCTTGCGTTGGCGCTGTGGTTTACGGATCCAAGCAATAGTGAACTCAAAAATCCAGTGTTGGCTTTGAGCGGGATTCACATTGGTTGCCGAACCCACGGCTAATCATACACCCCCCCCCCCTCCCCGTCCTATAGTGGCTCATTACAGCAGACTGAAACATCGGATAAATAACAATCCTATTTCTTAGACATATAATTTGCCGATTCTCCCTCCGGGTTCTTTCTTTTGCTGTCATTTATTTTTCTCGAAGGCCGTAATAAGAAATTTGCTGGTGCGGCTGTCCCATTTGCGCGGCAAGAAGTGCGACGCTACACAGAGGTGGAGTGGCCGTTTAATTACTCTCGTGGTCCGCGAACCGGCGTCGTTGCGTATGGTATAGGAATGGTGCATGGGAAGTCAGTGCTCGCTTCGAGCTTGTGTTCTTCATTTTGATTGAATGAAGTCTCACCGAAGTGAGCGGGGGCCGATCCCGGAGGTAGTGCAATACCGGGCCGACCTGCGGCGGAGGTGAAGCAGGCTTCAAGCACTCCGCCAACTTCCAAAAATAGGTTTAATATCGTGGGTCCACATAGAACCCGTATCAGATATTAAGCTGATAAGAACAGAGTTTTTTATTATGCTAGTTACATATCACATCATAAATATTTGTTACGAAACCAAGGAAAAAACGGATAAAAGGTGTGTAGTCTAAAACCGGCAAACAAATGACTAAAAAAACTAGTTAGTGGGGTTAGTAATAAAAGGCTAAAACTGTAAAGGTGTAAAACAGCAAAAATCGCTTCTCTAAAAACATAAGATCATCTAAGAGGTGCCGACATCGGCTCTAAAAATCTTTGTAGAGGCGCTGATAGTATCGCTGATGCACAGGCGTTTGAGTGTCCGTAGGTATGACCTACTGCACAGCCTGCGCATCACGCGATCATTCCCCTGATCCCAGGTGCCAAGGCAGCCGACGACCACCGCGTCCACCGTCACGCGTCCCATTTGCGCGGCAAGAAGTGCGACGCTACACACAGGTGGAGTGGCCGTTTAATTACTCTCGTGGTCCGCGAACCGGCGTCGTTGCGTATGGTATAGGAATGGTGCGTGTGAAGTCAGTGCTCGCTTCGAGCTTGTGTTCTTCATTTTGATTGAATGAAGTCTCACCGAAGTGAGCGGGGGCCGATCCCGGAGGTAGTGCAATACCGGGCCGACCTGCGGCGGAGGTGAAGCAGGCTTCAAGCACTCCGCCAACTTCCAAAAATAGGTTTAATATCGTGGGTCCACATAGAACCCGTATCAGATATTAAGCTGATAAGAACAGAGTTTTTTATTATGCTAGTGACAATACACAAAAAATATGGGTTACAAAACAAGGAGAAAACGAGTAAAAGGTGTATAATCTAAAACAGGTAACCAAATGACTAAAAAAACTAGTTAGTGGTGTTAGTAATAAAAGGCTAAAACTGTAAAGGTGTAAAACAGTAAAAATCGCTTCTCTAAAAACATAAGATCATTTAAGAGGTGCCGACATGGGCTCTAAAAATCTTTGTAGAGGCGCTTATGGTATCGCTGATGCACAGGCGTTTGAGTGTCCGTAGGTACGACCTACTACATAGCCTGCGCATCACCCGGTCGTTCCCCACATCCCAGCTGCCAAGGCAGCCGACGACCACCGCGTCCACCGTCACGCGCTGGAACCGCCGGAGGAGATGACGCTGTACAGGGGCGTACTTCTCCTCCTTAGCCTTCCGGGCGTCCTGGAATGCCTGCAGCCTGTTCTCGAAAGGGCAGCAGACATCCAGGATGAGTGCCTCCTCTCCACGGGCCAGTACCAGGTCGGGCTTGAGTGATGTGTTGCCCACGACCTGGTTCTCCGCAATGACTGTAAACCGACCCAAGGCAGCCTTTTTTATTCTGGCGACGATGGTGTTATGACGCTCCGTCATGGCCCGGCTCTGCCGCATGCAGTGGCAAAGTACATGCGGCAGTGTCTCCTCCCCATACCCGCAGCGTCTGCATCTTTTGTCCGCTGCGGGTGCCCAGAGTCTTGTGGCATTGAGGGGGAGGAGATTTAGACGGGCT
The DNA here is from genome assembly GCF_050947875.1 of Dermacentor variabilis. NCBI lineage: Eukaryota > Metazoa > Arthropoda > Arachnida > Ixodida > Ixodidae > Dermacentor > Dermacentor variabilis. The sequence continues at coordinate 127,125,037 of NC_134578.1, forward strand.
CGATGCACGAAGCGCCAGTCGATGAAGTGGGTGTAGCGGCCGGACCTCATGAAGTGGGAGTTTGCCGGGTCGGCCGCCACACACACCATCGCCTTGCCTTGGTTCGGTTTGTCTTGCAGAGTCCTGTCCCTTTCAGTGGAGAGGAGCGCCCGGATGGTCTTAACCAGCTTGTGGCGGTTCCTCGCTGACACAGAGGCCTCTCCGCAGTTGATGCGGGCTCCGTGCTCCAACAGCTCCCAGGCGACGGAGAGGCGACGGGAGGCTTTCCGGGCCTCCGTCCACACAGACTGGACCTGTGTGGACGTTTGTCGGAAGTCGCCCTCCGTCTCGCCTGAGAGGTAGGCCTCCATGTCCTCGGTGTTCGCGGGTCGTCTCAGCCGCCTTGACACTACGCCCTCGAGCTCTCCTGCCGCACGCTCCCGGACCTCCACGTCGGTCGACGTCAGTAGCTTGAAGGCTCCATCCACCCGACAGATGTCGCTGAGCTCCGCCGCAAGTGGGATCCCTGCACTGCCAGCCTGAGAGCTTCCGTACAAGTATTCATTGGAAGCTCTGGCTGGCACGTACAGGGTCTTCTTGATGAGCGGGCGGAGCTCCTCGTCCAGGCGTTGCCACTCTCCTTTGCTGGCAAGGCCCACCCGCATGGCAAAGTTGAGGGCTGGATACAAAAATGTTTTGATAGCATCCAGCCTCTGCCATGGGGCGAGCATAGAGGAGAGCAGCTTTCTGCCCAGGTGGATGGCCTCGTCGACCGTCGTCTCGTCCGGTAGCACCCTGAACCCCACTGGACGGCCCAGGAACTTGTGCCCTTGGAAGTCGCCAAGCGCCGGAATCGGGTCGCCACCCACGGTGAAGGAGGTGGGCCGTGTACCCACGGGGTGGCGACCAGACAGGTGTAGAGACCGGCACTTGGCGGCGTTGAGTCGCAGCCCGAGCCGGGCCGACAGGGCTGTTACACGGTCCAAGCGGCTCTGCAGGGTGGTGGGATCCGCGGCCAGCAGCGTCAGATCATCGGCGTAGGCAAGGATGTTGTGCTGCCTATCGCCTCCCTGTACTGCACGGATGACCGGGTCCACCACCAGGTTGAAAAGCAGGCCGCTCAGAGGACAGCCCTGTCTCAGCCCAGCTCCGATGGTGATTGGCTCCGTAATGCCAGCTGCTGCCACGACGCAGGTGGTGTTGGCGCGGTAGAGGTCTTCAACGATGGTAGCAAAGGCCTCCCCCGCGCCGGCGCCGCGGACAGCGTCGACGAGGGCCTGATGGGCGACCGAGCCGAAGGCGTTGGCAAAATCGAGGAACCCCACGCACAGCTCCCCTCCTCCTGTCCTGGCGTCATCCAGGCGTCCCTGCAGCACGAAGTTGTGTTCGAACACTCCATCGTGCGGCAGGAAGCCCTTCTGACACCTGGACAGTACCGCATGGTCGCCCAACCACCTCTGCAGCCGGGTGGTGAGACACCCGGCATACAGTTTGGCGATCGTGCGACCAAGGGCAATGGGTCGCCAGTTTGTGGGGTCCTCGCGGTCGCCCTTCTTGTAGATCAGGATAGTCCTCGTCGATTTCCAGCTCAGGGGCGTGCGGCGGTATTGGAGGCATACGTTGTATACCGCCGCCAGGAACCTGCCCTCAGGGTCCACCTGCCTCCAGTGGTGGTACGTGAGGCGGTCCTCCCCTGGAGCTGTACTCTCGCATTTACGGAGCTTGGCTGCGACTTCTTCCGGTGTAAAAGGGCACAAGTCCAGTTCTTCGGTGGCTGGAAGCCTTGACCTCAGGATGCTGGTATCCACGGGTGTTGGTGACCAGAGGTTCGAGTAGTGGTCCTGCAGTGCGTGGGGGTCGATCGGACAGAGCTGGGACGGGCCTTCAGTGATTAACCGCACTGCCCGGCGCCGGTTCCTTCTGTATAGAGTTTGTATCTGCTGGGGGTTGTCGGGGTTCACCTCGCGCCTCCGTGATTGGCGCGAGTCCCCGACTGGCAGCCGCAGGTGTTTGGTTGCGGCTGCAATGGCACGGTCGAGGATGTTTTCAAACCGTGCCCACTCCCCAGCAGACTCAGGCAACCGGCTCAATGCCCGCAGCTCTGCCGTTTCCTCCGCTAAGGTCCACGCACTGCCCTCTGGCCGTGTGGTACCAGCATGTTCGTCCTGGGTCCCGAAGTCCTGGTTGCTTCCGTCATGGTCCTGCACCTCTGCCCTGCCTGGGGAGAGCTCCTGCATGGCCGCCGGCTCGTGAGCCTCGGAGACTGGTGCTCCCGGGCTGCCTCGGTTGGACGGCAGCGATGGTGTTGGAGAGGGAGAGGCCGAGGCCGCGGTCCGCCCTGACTGGTTTGGCGTCCGCGGAGAAGGTGCCTCGGCCGTCTCGCCATCGCTGCTGTGTCCGGGTGTTCCCCGAGGTGCCACAGGAGACGGCTCCTGGTCGGCGGCCTGCCCGGTCGCCACTGCTGGTGTTCCAAGAGGGTCCTCAGCGGGACCCTCGGTGCTGTCCTGCTCTGCTGGGGGGGTGCCGTTGCTGTCCTGCTCCGACGCACCAATGGCAGCACCCGCGGCGAGATCACGCCTGGCTGCTAGTGCCGCCTCCCTCCTGTGCCACTGCTCGTGGTTGCTCAAGCCCCTCCTTGTGGGGAAGGACATTGAGCAACTGCCACATTGGTGTGGCAGGGCAGCAGGGGGGGCGGCAGTCGAGTTGGCTGCAGCCAGGCAGGCGTGAGAGGCTGGTCGAAGCCCCAGTGTCTCACCGCAGATGCTGCACACGTTGATGGTGCGCCGGATTCTGGTGCCGTGTTCGAGTTCCAGGTGCCGCTGGAGGGACTGCCGCCGCGCTGTCCATTTGGCCGCGGCATAGGCAGCTCGGCAGCCCTCTTCGCAGCACCGGACCGTGTGGGGCACGGGAAAGAACACCGTGAGGGTGCCATCCTCACGGGCCGGCTGGCGTTCCTGCCCAGGGGTGTTGGGGTCGCCATCGTCCTCGCTGATGTCATGGACCGTGCGGCCGTGGCCCCCAGAGTCCATTAGATGGTCTTACCTTCCGGACCCGGCGGCTCTCCTTAAAGGAGGCCAGGTCCGGAGGCTAGGGGGCCACCAGGGATGGCAGCGAGTGGGCCGGGCCCATGACAGACGATGGCGAAGACAGGGGCCAGCCGGTTGTGCCCCAGCACAGCACCAGTCGGGACGGCAGGACCAGCGGGCACCCCGCAGGCAGGCAGCACCAAGCAGTGGTCGGGCCGAGCGGGGCAGGAGTCTCCGAGGGGCGGCAGGCAGCGCCAGGCAGCGGCAGGACCAGGAAGCGGGCCGGTGTGGGTCGTCCAGGGGCCACCAGGTAGTACACACACCTGCTGATACTACACTTTGATCTTAGCCAAAAGGCCGAGAAGCGATGTCCTTCACTTCACTCCATTGTACTACTGCCTTGTGGGCGCCCTGCCGACATTGGTAACCTCAGCAACAGCGTGGGCAATTTTCTAAATTTCAGCCTGTCTAGAGACTCTATGCTCTCTATCTGAGGAATAAACTCGCGACGCCTCAGTCTTTCGCTGTTAACGAAACGCTGTCGCGTAGAAACGAGACCCGAGTGCAAGCTTGTTTGTAAGGCCAAACCAACGACGGCAACCTCGTAGAAAACGGAGCAGGCGAGCGGAAAACACGCGCAAGGGGAATGCTTATTTGCGTCTGAATGCGGCCGCTCGAGGTGACTTTCTTTGAGGCCTTCGTTTCGAGCCCGTGCGCAAGTGTAATATAGCACGCGCATTTCCTTCATTTCTTTTTATTTACCGCAAGGCCCACTGAAAATTTTGATACGGCACAGGCCGGGACGGATCGCAACGTGTAGAATCGACCGGCAGAATTAGGTAGCGTGCCCCATGTACGAAGACGAGCAACATAGAAGTGAATGAAAAAAAAAATAAATATAGAAAAGACTGCGCACTCCTTCCAACCGGAAACAGAGGGGGGAGAAGAATCGCCATGTGAAGCACAGGTATTGTATGTTAAAAAAAAGTGCTACCTCATAATGTTTACCACTATCGCGCGCGCGCGTGTGTGTATATGTATATGTACAAACATACATACATACATACATACATATATATATATATATATATATACACACACACACACACACACATACACACATGCTAGCATAGCTTAAACGCAGCTTTGAAGCTCAGCCTTACACAAGAAGAAAGCACCACCCCTTTCGCAATCCCCATTTGAACCATTTAAGTGAGAAACGTGAGTACAGCCAGGTCGTTCGAAACTGGCGCGAAAACGCATTGGCGCCATCTGTGTACGGAACTAGGAAAACCTACGGACTTCGCCATACAGAAAGAAAGGTAGATGGCGCGAGCGAACTAGAGCCAGTGAGTAATGGCAGAAACGTCTTGGGAAGAGAGAAAAAAAAAACACGCAAAGGTTGTTGGCTTGTGGCAGCATTCTATTTTACAGCGAGCAAAGAGCATAGCAGCTTCTAAAGGAGCAGCTAAAAAAAGAAGAACGTGAGAGAGGGAGACAAACAGGCGTGTTTCCTTAGAATGCAGAGCATGCAGCACACACAATCAAGTGCCAAAGAGACCGGGAAAGCAGATGGCGCGAAGGCGTATGTCGTCAAAGCTTGAAAGCAATTTATAAACTACAAGGCGCGCCGAAGTCAACCTACTCTCATCAGGTTGCTCCCGCCTCCAATTGCATTTAAATTAAAATTACAGTCGCCTCAAAGGCAGAGAGAGAGAGAGAGAGAGAAAATAAATACACTCGCTTCGTGCAGCTGCACCCGCTCAAATTTTACAGCAAGAGCACTCCCGAAAGCGCAAAGCCCGCTGCTGCCTGGCCGGAATGCGCTCGCTTCAGGAAATCGCCGTGCTTGCCTCGGCAACCAAGAGGTGTCGCTTGGCACACTGCTGCATTGTAGCACACCGGGAACCGTGCAGACGTCGGCGATCGCCTCGACATCGCTGCGAGCGCTCGAAGAGACAAAGTCCGAAACGACGTCAGCCGGGGCGGCGGGAGCTCGATACCCTTCACGCAACTTCTGCGTGTACACCGCCGAACGGCCACGACGGAATCGCTGGCATCCTGCTCGCAGCTGCATTGTGTCGCGCCGGGAATCGTGGAAACACCACGCAGACGTCGGCGTCGGCCCCGACATGGCTTCGAGCGCTCCAAGAGACTAAGTCCGAAACGACGTCAGCCGGGGCGTCGAGCACGCCGCCCGCGCTGGTCGCACTCGTGCTCGGAAATGGCGAAGGGGACCGCGCTAGCGTGCCTTGAATCGGTGAGCGGCGGTACCGCGGCGATCGCGAGAGCTCGTATCAGCCGCGCCAAAGCGAAATATTGGCGCTCGGCTCGGCGCAGTACGCCGCCTCGTCGCACGAGTACGGCCCCATGGAGGTCTGGCCACTTATCGCTGCTATTATAAGGGGCCATACGGTCCCGGCTGACGTTGTACCGCAGTGCGATTTTCGGCTTGCGCGTCTTCGTAGCTGTTTCCGCGCACTGCTGCGGAGTCGAGAATCGTGCCCAGGCACGGCTACGCGAGCGCTCGAAGCGACCGAAGTCCGAAACGACGTCGGCCGGGGCGGCGGGAGCTCGATACCCTTCACGAAACTTCTGCGTGTACACCGCCGCACGGCCACGACGGAATCGCTGGCATCCCGCTCGCAGCTGCATTGTGTCGCGCCGGGAATCGTGGAAACACCACGCAGACGTCGGCGTCAGCCCCGACGTGGCTTCGAGCGCTCCAAGAGACAAAGTCCGAAACGACGTCAGCCGGGGCGTCGAGCACACCGCCCGCGCTGGTCGCACTCGTGCTCGGAAATGGCGAAGGGGACCGCGCTAGCGTGCCTTGAATCGGTGAGCGGCGGTACCGCGGCGATCGCGAGAGCTCGTATCAGCCGCGCCAAAGCGAAATATTGGCGCTCGGCTCGGCGCAGTACGCCGCCTCGTCGCACGAGTACGGCCCCATGGAGGTCTGGCGACTTATCGCTGCTATTATAAGGGGCCATACGGTCCCGGCTGACGTTGTACCGCAGTGCGATTTTCGGCTTGCGCGTCTTCGTAGCTGTTTCCGCGCACTGCTGCGGAGTCGAGAATCGTGCTCAGGCACGGCTACGCGAGCGCTCGAAGCGACCGAAGTCCGAAACGACGTCGGCCGGGGCGGCGGGAGCTCGATACCCTTCACGAAACTTCTGCGTGTACGCCGCCGCACGGCCACGACGGAATCACTGGCATCCTGCCCGCAGCTGCATTGTGTCGCGCCGGGAATCGTGGAAACACCACGCAGACGTCGGCGTTGGCCCCGACGTGGCTTCGAGTGCTCCAAGAGACAAAGTCCGAAACGACGTCAGCCGGGGCGTCGAGCACGCCGCCCGCGCTGGTCGCACTCGTGCTCGGAAATGGCGAAGGGGACCGCGCTAGCGTGCCTTGAATCGGTGAGCGGCGGTACCGCGGCGATCGCGAGAGCTCGTATCAGCCGCGCCAAAGCGAAATATTGGCGCTCGGCTCGGCGCAGTACGCCGCCTCGTCGCACGAGTACGGCCCCATGGAGGTCTGGCCACTTATCGCTGCTATTATAAGGGGCCATACGGTCCCGGCTGACGTTGTACCGCAGTGCGATTTTGGGCTTGCGCGTCTTCGTAGCTGTTTCCGCGCACTGCTGCGGAGTCGAGAATCGTGCCCAGGCACGGCTACGCGAGCGCTCGAAGCGACAGAAGTCCGAAACGACGTCAGCCGGGGCGGCGGGAGCTCGACGCCTTTCACGAAACTTTGGCGTACAAGCCGCCGCACGGCCACTACTTAGTCGGCGTCACCGTGCAGAGGGCTGCACTATAGCTCGCCGGGAACTGGGGGAGAACCTGGCGGGCGTCGTCGTCGGCCCCGCGACGTTGGCGCGAGCGCTCGAAGAGACCAAGTCCGAAACGACGTCAGCCGGGGCGGCGGGAGCTCGATACCCTTCACGAAACTTCTGCGTGTACGCCGCCGCACGGCCGCGACGGAATCGCTGGCATCCCGCTCGCAGCTGCATTGTGTCGCGCCGGGAATCGTGGAAACACCACGCAGACGTCGGCGTCGGACCCGACATGGCTTCGAGCGCTGCAAGAGACAAAGTCCGAAACGACGTCAGCCGGGGCGTCGAGCACGCCGCCCGCGCTGGTCGCACTCGTGCTCGGAAATGGCGAAGGGGACCGCGCTAGCGTGCCTTGAAACGGTGAGCGGCGGTACCGCGGCGATCGCGAGAGCTCGTATCAGCCGCGCCAAAGCGAAATATTGGCGCTCGGCTCGGCGCAGTACGCCGCCTCGTCGCACGAGTACGGCCCCATGGAGGTCTGGCGACTTATCGCTGCTATTATAAGGGGCCATACGGTCCCGGCTGACGTTGTACCGCAGTGCGATTTTGGGCTTGCGCGTCTTCGTAGCTGTTTCCGCGCACTGCTGCGGAGTCGAGAATCGTGCCCAGGCACGGCTACGCGAGCGCTCGAAGCGACAGAAGTCCGAAACCACGTGAGCCGGGCCGGCGGGAGCTCGACGCCTTTCACGCAACTTTGGCGTACAAGCCGCTGCACGGCCACTACTCAGTCGGCGCCGCCGTGCAGAGGGCTGCGCTATAACACGCCGGGAACCGGGAGAGAACCGGCCGGGCGTCGTCGTCGGCCCCGCGACGTTGGCGCGAGCGCTCGAAGAGACACAGTCCCAAACGATGTCAGCCGGGGCGTCGAGCACGCCGCCCGCGCTGGTCGCACTCGTGCTCGGAAATGGCGAAGGGGCCGGGCTAGCTTTCCTCGAATCGATCGGCCGGGGGCCGCCCCGTAGGGGGACCGAAAGGCGATCGTTCAGGAAACGGCACTGGCCATTCGCGAGAAATTGCCGTTCGCGCATTCGATGGACGCGCTGCAGTTTCACGACTTCGGCATGGTGCCGCCGACGTAAGCTTTCAATCTTGCTCGCGGCGTTACGAGGCGGCACGATTTCCGCCAAACGCTCGTCGAAAGTGCCACGAGTACGGCCCCATGGAGGTTTGGGTACTTATCGCTGCTATTATATGGGGGTCCCAGAGAGCAGTCGCCCCCAAAGCGACCTGGGTGTTTGATGTGCGGCGGGCTTCGTGCCCGTCAAGCGTGTCCCCGGTATCGCTCCCGTGGATCCCACAGCTGACGTCTGCAGCCTCATCCGCTTGATGCGTTAGGGGCTGGTTGTCGGACGACGCTTTTTCCACGATATCGAGGTGTGTTCCCCATCGTCCTCGGACGAGTCAAATACGAAAGCGCCGAAGGCGCGGGCGTGACCCGTCGCCTGGCGGCTTTGCCGTCTCGGCTACGTTGCAAGTGTCGGTCGGTCCACCAGTGCTGCGGGCTCGAGAGAAACCGCAAGCCGCGATCGAGTTGACACAACCAGTCTATCGAGAATGTTGCGTGCTTCTTGCCGCGTGGCGATACCCGGCCCTGCGGGGAGGGCGCCGTAGCGAGCTCGAACGCCGTCGTCTCGGACTGTGCAAAGTGCTACACTTTGCGAGAACGAAGCGTGTTGGGGCGCCTGAAGGTGGCCTCGGCATCGCAAAAACGGCGTCCGGCCTGCTTGAAAGGCTGGACGCGCAGTTGAACGATTACCTGGTTGATCCTGCCAGTAATCATATGCTTGTCTCAAAGATTAAGCCATGCATGTCTAAGTACATGCCGAAATAAGGCGAAACCGCGAATGGCTCATTAAATCAGTTATGGTTCCTTAGATCGTTTCTTCCTACTTGGATAACTGTGGCAATTCTAGAGCTAATACATGCAGTGAGCCTGAAGCCCTTTGGGCGACGGGTGCTTTTATTAGACCAAGATCGATCGGGTTTCGGCCCGTATTGTGTGGTGACTCTGGATAACTTTGTGCTGATCGCATGGCCACGAGCCGGCGACGTTTCTTTCAAGTGTCTGCCTTATCAACTTTCGATGGTAGGTTACTTGCTTACCATGGTTGTTACGGGTAACGGAGAATCAGGGTTCGATTCCGGAGAGGGAGCCTGAGAAACGGCTACCACATCCAAGGAAGGCAGCAGGCGCGCAAATTACCCACTCCCGGCACGGGGAGGTAGTGACGAAAAATAACAATACGGGACTCTTTTGAGGCCCCGTAATTGAAATGAGTACACTCTAAATCCTTTAACGAGGATCAATTGGAGGGCAAGTCTGGTGCCAGCAGCCGCGGTAATTCCAGCTCCAATAGCGTATACTAAAGCTGCTGCGGTTAAAAAGCTCGTAGTTGGATCTCAGTTCCAGACGAGTAGTGCATCTACCCGATGCGACGGCTCGGACTGAACATCATGCCGGTCCTTTCTTGGTGCACTTCATTGTGTGCCTCGAGAAGGCCGGTGCTTTTACTTTGAAAAAATTAGAGTGCTCAACGCAGGCGAGTCGCCTGAATAAACTTGCATGGAATAATAGAACAAGACCTCGTTTCTGTTCTGTTGGTTTTTGGAATACGAGGTAATGATTAAGAGGGACAGACGGGGGCATTCGTATTGCGGCGCTAGAGGTGAAATTCTTGGACCGTCGCAAGACGAACTACTGCGAAAGCATTTGCCAAGAATGTTTTCTTTGATCAAGAACGAAAGTCAGAGGTTCGAAGGCGATCAGATACCGCCCTAGTTCTGACCATAAACGATGCCAACCAGCGATCCGCCTGAGTTACTCAAATGACTCGGCGGGCAGCTTCCGGGAAACCAAAGTGTTTGGGTTCCGGGGGAAGTATGGTTGCAAAGCTGAAACTTAAAGGAATTGACGGAAGGGCACCACCAGGAGTGGAGCCTGCGGCTTAATTTGACTCAACACGGGAAAACTTACCCGGCCCGGACACTGGGAGGATTGACAGATTGAGAGCTCTTTCTTGATTCGGTGGATGGTGGTGCATGGCCGTTCTTAGTTGGTGGAGCGATTTGTCTGGTTAATTCCGATAACGAACGAGACTCTAGCCTATTAAATAGGTGCGGGGTTCCCAGCACCTTACAACCTTCTTAGAGGGACAAGCGGCTCCTAGCCGCACGAAACAGAGCAATAACAGGTCTGTGATGCCCTTAGATGTCCGGGGCCGCACGCGCGCTACACTGAAGGAAGCAGCGTGTCTTTATCCCTGTCTGAAAAGACTGGGTAACCCGTGGAACTTCTTTCGTGATTGGGATAGGGGCTTGCAATTGTTCCCCTTGAACGAGGAATTCCCAGTAAGCGCGAGTCATAAGCTCGCGTTGATTACGTCCCTGCCCTTTGTACACACCGCCCGTCGCTACTACCGATTGAATGATTTAGTGAGGTCTTCGGACCGATGTCCGGCGCGGCCTTTCGGTTGCGCCGGTCTGTTGGAAAGATGACCAAACTTGATCATTTAGAGGAAGTAAAAGTCGTAACAAGGTTTCCGTAGGTGAACCTGCGGAAGGATCATTACCGGATTGTGAAGGGTGACGAGCGCCATTGTTTCAACCCCGTGTGGGTGAAGCAGCTCGCTGCGCCCGACGCTTTCCGCCGCTGGCCCCGCTTGGACGCGGGGACGGCTATACCCGAACATGCCGGGGACTGCCTGAATTTTGAGGGGCGCCCCGTGCGAAATTTGTTGCGCCCAGTGGACGCAGGCTGCAACCTTGGACGGTTGGCTTGGCCGCGCCCGCGGGTAGAAACGGCGTAACGCACAATGGGTGGGCTTTCTGTCCGCCTCGGCGCTCTTGCGCGGAAGGGGAGTAAGACGACCCGACCTGCTGCTTTGCCCAGTACGAGGGGAACGGCGAAGCGTGCGGTCGGTCAAGGAACTGACGGTCGAGAGCAGCTGCCGCTTAGTACACACGGAACCGTGGTGCGAGCGCTCTCCCGTCCTCCGCGGCAAACGCTGCCGAGTCTGAAAAGGCTGGCGGCTGCCGGTCGCTTCCTGCGGCGAGTATGGAGTAACGACCCGACTTTGTTGCTGCCCAAGTACTAAAGGAACGGTGTGGCGCTCGGTCGGTCATGGAAGTGGCGGTATGAGGGTGCGGCTGCCAAGTACGGAAGGAACCGTGGCCTAAAGCGCTCTCCCGTCCTCCGCGGCAAATGCTGCCGAGCCCGACAGGGCCGGCGGCTGCCGGTCGGCTCCTGCTCGTGACGCGCGAGGTGTCCGAGATCGCGGTTCAATGCGACGACGTCTGCAGGCTATTTGCCCGCCGCCGAGGGAAAGGCGGCGTTGCTGCGAAGTACCGAAGGAAACGCGGCTTTGCTACGTCGGAAGCGTTCTGCGGTTAGCGGACTTGTGCGCTTTGGGAAGGCGCCGCACGTCGAAAGAGGAAAAGTACGGACAGACGAGGGACCGTAGTCCCGGATTCGAACGCACTTGCGGCCAAGCACCTTGCTGGCTTCGTCTTCCGCCTCAAGTAGACTTGTTGTGGCTCCGGCGCAGAAAGCCCCTCCCTGGCACTGGCCGAGTGGTTTTGGAGAGCTGCGCGAGTACGCACGGCGAAAGAGCACACGCCGAAAGGCGCTCTTCGAAACCACACACAGGGAGACGCCACGTGCCTGAAACCCTGGTTGTACTGTACTGAATTGAACAAACTATTTTTCACGACTCTAAGCGGTGGATCACTCGGTTCTCGGGTCGATGAAGAACGCAGCCAGCTGCGAGACTTGGTGTGAATTGCAGGACACACTGAGCACTGATTCTTTGAACGCACATTGCGGCCTTGGGTCTTCCCTTGGCTTCGTCTGTCTGAGGGTCGGATCACATATCAAGAGAGCCTTCGGCGCACAGGGAAGGTGCGTCCGTCGACTCGTTTTGACCGCGTCGGCATCATGGACAGTACGTTGAGCGCTAATGCCACGCGCCAGCGACCTCACAAAGAAGGAGACGGTGGCGAGCCGTTGTGCCAAATCTTCGAAGAGACGGAAACGAGGCATTATAATCTACTGCAGCGCGACGTGTGCGCGCCTCTAGCAAGACCGCCGCAGGATGGTGTCGGATACCTGCAGGGAAAGAGCGGTCCAAGCGCGAGGTGTCAACGTCCGTTGCCATGTAGCGCGCACGTTTGCGAGAGAGTCGGAAGCGATCGCAATCTGCGTTGTTTGCCTTCGGAGTACGTCGAGCTCCAGAGCTGGTCGCTCGTTCGTGTCACCGCAGCTGTGTGGGCACCCCTTCCGGGCTTCGTCGCAGGAATCTGAAGATTCTTGCGAGGAGCGGGGAGGAGAAGGGTGTGCCCCCGAAAGCGGTTCGACGCGATAGCGCCGTCTGCGAGCGAGAAGAGCACGGCACGGCGCAGAAATTGCCGCGAAACGGAAAATGTCTCCTTCGAGAGCGTTGGCCGAGCTGACGCGTTCCGTCGTAGTCCGCCGTCGGTCCAAGTGCTTCGCAGTCTCTGTCCCCTAAAGACTGGGCCACTCCAGTTGGGGCAGGGGCGACGCTACACGAGACGATGCCCCCCGCCAGGTTTTAGTCGTCCCTGCGGTGCCTGCTGAAGCGGCGCGCTGCTACGGCGATCTTTGCCTCGGTGGTGTTTGGGCTTCAGACACGGTCGCTTACCACGCAACTGCTCGTGCGCCGCACGCGTGCAGGCGGTTCACCGCCTGCCAGCCTCGTCTATAAGTAGCTCCGTGTTGGGCGAAGGACGTGGTAGGGCGTCGTACTCGGTTGGCGCTGGGTTTTCGAACGTGTCGAGTCCTTTTCGGCATACCGCTCGTATGACGCACGCGCGCAGGCGTTGTGCCGCCTGCCAGCCTCGTCCGCAAGGACGTGGCAGGGCGTCGTACTCGGTCGCGCCGGAATGGGCGAAAGCGATGTATCCGTTGTCGACCTCAGATCAGGCGAGACAACCCGCTGAATTTAAGCATATCACTAAGCGGAGGAAAAGAAACCAACAGGGATTCCCCGAGTAGCTGCGAGCGAAACGGGACCGAGCCCAGCACCGAATCCCCCGTCCTTGCAGGCGGTCGGGAAATGTGGTGTATGGGAGGCGACGTTCTCGGGTGTTTGCGACGGTGCAAGTCCCCCTGACAGGGGCTTGTCCCAGAGTGGGTGCCAGGCCCGTCTCCGCCGTTGCGCGCCCGGGATGAAGCCTCCCGTGAGTCGGGTTGCTTGAGAGTGCAGCCCTAAGTGGGTGGTAAACTCCATCTAAGGCTAAATACGACCGAGAGACCGATAGTTCACAAGTACCGTGAGGGAAAGTTGAAAAGAACTTTGAAGAGAGAGTTCAAGAGTACGTGAAACCGCTTAGAGTAAAACGGGTGGGCCCTCGAAGCTCGAAAGCGGTGGGATTCAGTCTCCGGAAGACCGCGGAGCCGGCGGCGTCGGGTAAACGGCCCCCTTCGGGGGGCTGTTCCGGCTGCTGGCACGCAGACGCGGTCTCTTTTTTGTTTTTGTTTTTCTTTTTTTTTAAATTAATTTCTCCTTTAATTAATTAATGAATTATTACTCGTATTACGGTATGATAGTTGCCGGGGCACTCGATGCTACTGTTGCGTGCGTGCACAGAATGGTACTTAGTTAATAGCTAGCTACAGGTTTATTGACTTCATTAGGTCCTTGTTCAGCATGGTTGCTGTTTGCACTTCTTGAAATGGTTTTGGCGTTGCAACAACGCAAAGTACATTACCTATCTGTGTCACAGATATGCCACTGTTAAGAATATCTAGCCCGCTGTCGCTTTTAAGCGATCTGAGTGCGCGCAGTTTACTACTGTGCGTCCAGAGATTCCAGCCGTGCAAGGATGCGTTAGCGGCCAGCGGCGCTATTTATGCCATTTCCTTAGGAACCTTCTGAATATAGGCTTCCTACGTATCGCAATTTGAATTTGAATGCGCATTTAAACCTTTCCTTAACTAATGCAATATGCTAAGCTACATTAGTGAACTCTTTTTCCGTTTACGGGCCTTGGCCGTGCCTGGCGTCCTATATCTCTTAAAGGCTATGTACTGCACGGAACTAGGTTGGTTCCTTATGCAAATCTTCACGCCGCATTAACTTAAAAATTTTTCTGGTGGGTGGCGAGTGCTCATGCATATTCTATCGTTAATCCGATATCAGTATCACGTGCGATTGGGTCTCCGCAGCCCGCCGCGTGCTGCACGCTACTTAAGGGGGCGTCGGCCTGCAGCCCAGTTCAGTGCAGCGCACCTGCTACGGTCGCGCGTTTGGTCGGGCCCTCCGGGCATCATGACAGGCTGAGCTGTGGTCCGCGTCCCCGTGCCGTGCCTGCAGCGTTTGGTGAGAGCGGCGGCCCAGTCCGAGGTTTTTTTTTTTGTGTTTTTGTTTTTCTTTTTTTTTTAAATTAATTTCTCCTTTAATTAATTAATGAATTATTACTCGTATTACGGTATGATAGTTGCCGGGGCACTCGATGCTACTGTTGCGTGCGTGCACAGAATGGTACTTAGTTAATAGCTAGCTACAGGTTTATTGACTTCATTAGGTCCTTGTTCAGCATGGTTGCTGTTTGCACTTCTTGAAATGGTTTTGGCGTTGCAACAACGCAAAGTACATTACCTATCTGTGTCACAGATATGCCACTGTTAAGAATATTTAGCCCGCTGTCGCTTTTAGGCGATCTGAGTGCGCGCAGTTTACTACTGTGCGTCCAGAGATTCCAGCCGTGCAAGGATGCGTTAGCGGCCAGCGGCGCTGTTTATGCCATTTCCTTAGGAACCTTCTGAATATAGGCTAGAAATGTCCGCTTATCGCGGACATTTCTAGCCTCTTTCCTGTACACTACTCTGTTCTGGACGCCTTTTATATGCCTGCAAAGTACCTGCGGACGTATGCGATTAGCTCACTGAGCTATCGCTAACTCGATGGTCGGTGGTTCGAATCCTGTGGCCCGGCACCTCCCCTTTCCTTCCTTTTTTTTTCTTCTTTCTTTTTTTTCTCTTTTTTTTTCTTCAAATCTTTGCTTCCCCCCCCTTTTTTTTTCTTATCTTTTTTTTTTTTTTTTGTACTTTGGACTGGGCTCGGCGGCTGGGCTTTGATGTATGGCACGGGGGCGCTGTTTGTTGTCGTTTTGGAAGCCTCTGTCTCGGTAATAAGTCCCCAATCTTTCAATTTTTGGTTATGGCAAGCAACATTCATTTTCTTGTATATCCCTTGCAAAATATAAAGTGTCACTTGTGTGTTTACTCAGATCGTCGGATGGCACCTTTGGAGCGTCATTATGAGGAGAAGCACGGCTTAGCAATTAACTGGAGATGCTCGGTATGTACTTGCGCCTTTCGGAGCTCGCGTAGTGTTGCAGCACATTATCGGCGCTGCTCTAGTACAGCGAGTTCGGCCGCCGAGACCTCTGTCATAACTGACAACGTTAATGAGGCACCCTCGGACAGGTCGGGAGTGGGACTTCACACTGATCCCAGCTCTAATGGCAATGTCAATGAGACTATCCTTGCTTATCCACCAGCCAGTAACGAATGTAGTCAGTGTCGAACGTTACTGTCTTCCAGAGTGGCCCTCGAGGCGCATTACAAGAAAAAACATGGCGTTACGGTTCGTTGGTTATGTTCGTGCTGCTCTCAAGCCACCTACATAACATCCCACTCGGCCTCCGCGCATTTTTCGAAATGTAGGAAAAAGACCCCCTCCTTTGCAGTGGTCGAGGGTGGGGCATTAGCTAATAAAAGCGCAACCGGTCATGCGGACGCCACGGGCACTAAGACTGTCCATCCTCGTTGCTCTGGAACTACTGCGGAAGGTGATGGCAATGGAACTCTCCGGGCGAATGCCTCTCCTCGGCTCTGGAGCACCTCTGAGCTGCGTAAAGTGGCTACTGCTCGGTTTAAGCTGGGTACAAGCGCTACTGGCTATGCTATTAGCTTTTGGATCGCCGGGAGGACTGCCGCGGAGATCGATGCCCTCCTGTCCTCGGCCCAGTATGCAGAATTTGAAAAGCAACTGAAGTCAGGCAATTCGGTGGACAACTCCCGAGTCACCTTGAAGGAGAAATCCGACCCCCCTCAATTTTCAAGTGGCAGCGTGGGGCTAGCCTCTCATGGCAGGCAACATGGCAAGTCAAAAGTTCTTTCGACTGTGCGCTTACCGTTATTCTCCACCTCCTCGTCATCCTCCTCCTCTTTGGGCAGGGAAGAGCCGCCACCCACCCCTGGGCAGCTACCCAGCGCCAATTGTGGCGCTGAAGACCAGACTGTTTCCCCTGCCAGCGATGCTGGGGTGCCACCGGGGGGCGAAATCAAAGAGGTGAATAGTGCTGACCGCCAGGGGGTTCCCCAGTCGTCACCCACTGGGATGAGCGGTGGGTCTGGCCGTGCGTCGCCGGGGTACGGTGCCACTACAGCGCACTCGCCGCCCTCTGCCGGGAGGGACGTGCTAGAGGGCAGTGGGCTTAGGCCCCGGCCAACGTCGCCCGCCTCACCAGATCCCCAAACCGGCTTCATGGGGGGAGGTGTTTCAGTGGCACCTGAGGAGGAAGACTGCTTCTTTGAAGCCCTAGAACATCAGGAAGAGGAGGATGGAGATAACACGGTCGACAGCTTGCCCCACGATGATGAGACTGTTCGCCTGCCACAGTGTACGGGGGGGAGTCGGATGGATCCGGATGCGTCTACACGGGACGTCCGCTTTAGCAGTGAGTTGAGAGATTTCTCTTATGGGCCTCAGGCTCCGGCTGGCTCATCTCTAGGGAGTACTGTTCCCGGCGATCAGGCGGAACCATCTAGAAGGCCGCGGTCCCGCGCAGTGCCCACAGCTAGCGCTTACCAGCCCTGGACCGAGCCACAGATACGCATTTTGGCCCAGGCCGAGGCTAGGTTGCCACCCGGCGAGCGCCTGGTTAATGCAGCTCTGGCCGCGATATACACTACACGCTCTCTCGATGCCATAAAGTGCCTGAGAAGGCAAGCTAGGTATCGAGAGATCCTGGCCGAAGAGTCCGCGCAGGTTGTCACTTTGGCACCGGTGGGGCCTACTCTGTACGAGGCCGAACTGTGTGACACCGGTGCCAATATTACGCCCTCTGACGGCCAGGGTCTCTCGATTGACGAGGTTCGAGACCTGCTTTTAGCCTGTGGCGTCGATGAGCGTGGCCTTGCTGTAAACCTCGTGAGTTCCCCTCTCACAATGAGCGACTTGCGCTTAATCTACGAATATTTTGGCGTGAAAAGTCGACGTGGCCGGAGGCGGGGTGGGAAACCTGACGATCTAAAAGTACAAAGGCGCCCTAATGAAAGCGCACGTTCCTTTAAACGGCGTCTTTACGCCGAACATCAGCGCCTATATACCCTGGGCCCAAAAGTCCTTCTTGAGGAATTAATCTCTAGCAGCGGTACTCTCAAACCTCTGACCCTGGAGGACATTCATGACACGTTCGACGAGATTTTCTCTTCTGAGTCCCCTCACGTTGAGGAGGTCGGCGTGGATGGCGGTCTACCCCAGAGCTGCCCTAGAGTCTCGGCTGAGGAGGTGGTTTTGGCGCTAAAGGGCATGGTTGCTTCGTCGGCCCCTGGTCCCGACGGAGTAACCGTGCGCGAACTTAGAAAAATTCCGCCAGAGGTTTTAGCACTAATACTATCTAACTGGCTGACCCACCATAATATTCCGGACGAGCTCCGCATTTCGCGCACTGTTTTCATTCCGAAGTCAGTCGACGTATCTTCAGCATCTGAGCTTAGACCACTCACTATTTCGTCGGTATTGTTACGGCTGTACTCCCGCGTGCTTCTAGCCAGACTACAGGAGACCTATAAATTCCACCCACTACAGAGTGGGTTCTCCAGGGACCGGTCGGCGCAGTCCAACCTTCTGCTATTGCAGGGGTTAATGAAACATGCAAAACGCTTTAACCGACATTTCTATGCTGCCTCGCTTGACCTTCGGAAGGCTTTCGACTCCGTCAGTCGTCATGCGCTTCTCTCTTCCTTACGAGAGGGAGGGGCGCATGATGACTACGTGCTGTCGATCGCTGACCAATATTATGGTC
>NC_134578.1:127147925-127167925 GCF_050947875.1 Dermacentor variabilis
GCGTAATACCAATTTAATTGTGTGCTGGTTGGTCGTTTGTCAGCCCTTTGTGTTTTTCAAGAAAATGAACCACACGTTTATAAATTATGTGCGCAAAAATTTTCTCCATCTGCACCAATACGCCACCACCAAAATACTTAAACAAGAGAGAAAGCGTCCGAGGCCATGAGGTTTCGAAAATGCCGCGCTCCGAAATTTTCACATCCGCCATTGGGAATATAATTAGTATCCGTTGTAGAAAAAAAGAAAAAGGAATCAGGTTTCAAGTGATCATTGAAAGTGGCCGCGTTTTTTTGGGGCGTGTCCTGATGAAATAATTTCACTTCAGTTCGTTGGTTCAATTGCATTTGTTGGCTCCTTGCAGCATGTTTAGATTTCATCTTTTTCAGTATTCTTAGTACTCTCATTGTAGCCTGCACATTTTTCGGTTGTTTTGAGGTATCCATTCCTGAATGATGTTTTTCTTTTCCTTAAAGCTAGCCGTAGAACAAGCGCTTTCTATCTAATCATTACAATAAGAATCCAGCATCATCGGCGCGATTAAAGTTCGGGAACTGGCGATTTTTAATGCCGCGATCACGAAGGTTAACAGCATGTTCATACAAGGGGTGACGTGACGCAAGGCGTGATTTTTCAGCATACCAGTCACGATATCTAATCGAATCTAAGATTGAAATGGCGTTCTTAATTAGTTTGGTTCCAGATAGAACAAACAGAAATAAAAAAAAGGTTGTCTTTGATTGCCATTCAAATCTTAAGACCGCGTGTAGAAAGTGTTCCGGCTTACATTCGGCAAATCAAAATGAACGGCTAAAATTAGTCTATCCCATTAGGTTTCATGCGGGAGATCACGCGAAAGGCAGCCATTCTTCTTTACATGGTTTCTCTCTTTTGCGCTGTCATTTGCGCGTGCAAATTTCTTCGTACGGGAATTTTATGAAGCGAAGGCAGCTACAGACCGTTTTCATTGTTTCGTTCATGTTCGTAGGCGCAAATTTTCAAACCTAGTGCTTGGAGGAACATTTCCGCTGCTCTAGAAGGGCATGACAGTGCCCGCTCTTTCATTTCTCCAATCGCTCGCAAACACATTGCATTGCCAGTCTACAGCGGCAATACAAAGCGACGTTTCACCATGCACGTCGAAGTTGATTACCAGTACCGCGCCAGCGTCGACTGGCCGCCGAAGCGACGAGCTCAGCAGCGCATGCGCAAGGGCCGACACCACCCCAACCGAGCTTCCCTGCTTATCGGAGAGAGCAGGTGCGCGTGAACACGGGCGCGCCTGAGTATCTGAGTTTAAAAAAAAAAGAAGTGTGCCCGAGGCAGTGACAAAGACAAGTGGTCGCGGTCGCTCTGAATCTTATCGTATTATAGAAAAGGCGGGTTGGCGGCGCTTCCTCGAGGGTCAAAACGTACAATCGTCGAACTAGCGCTCCCGGCGTCAAGTGGAGTGCATCCTTCTTCTTGTAACGGTTTGCAATTGACTGCTTGAATGTGCCGACCACGCGTCACGGGTCGCGTATAGAGCCAACCGTTGGCAAGAACGCGTCTAGCGTAGCAGCAGAACCGATCGCGGTTGCGATAACCCATCGCTGCGTAGCGAAAGAAAAAAAAAACGAACGCACCCACACGCAGTTTGTAGCAATAACCGCACAAACCAATGTGGTTTTAAATGTAGCTTCGCAGGTCACAGTAGAAGGGCACTGAAACTTTCTCATAACGCACACTGCTGTAGTCCACAAAGAACAAAGCGCACAAAACAGATCTGATACAGCCGCACTGCATTATTTCGTGTTTTCACTATATCATAACTTTCGTGTGCATGCCACGCAGGCCAGGAGTAAAAGGCAAGAAAAAAAATGATACGCGATCCTAAGCTTTGACTTGGCTGCTGTGGCATTTATGTTCTCTAGGCGAACGCAACGCGCCAGCCTCGACTGGCCGCCGAAGCGACGAGCTCAGCAGCGCATGCGCAAGGGCCCACACCACCCCAACCGAGCTTCCCTGCTTATCGGAGAGAGCAAGTGCGCGTGAACACGGGCGCGTCTGAGTATCTGAGCTTAAAAAAAAAAAAAAACTGTGCCCGAGGCAATGACAAAGGCAAGTGGTCGCGGTCGCTCTGAATCTTATCGTATTATAGAAAAGGCGGGTTGGTGGCGCTTCCTCGAGGGTCAAAACGTACAATCGTCCAACTAGCGCTCCCGGCGTCAAGTGGAGTGCATCCTTCTTCTTGGAACGGTTTGCAATTGACTGCTTGAATGTGCCGACCACGCGACACGCGTCGCGTATAGAGCCAACCGTTGGCAAGAACGCGTCTAGCGTAGCAGCAGAACCGATCGCGGTTGCGATAACCCATCGCTGGTAGCGAAAGAAAAAGACGAACGCACCCACACGCAGTTTGTAGCAATAACCGCGCAAACCAATGTGGCTTTAAATGTAGCTTCGCAGGTCACAGTAGAAGGGCACTGAAACTTTCTCATAACGCACACCGCTGTAGTCCACAAAGAACAAAACGCACAAAATAGATCTGATACAGCCGCACTGCATTATTTCGTGTTTTCACTATATCATAACTTTCGTGTGCATGTCACGCAGGCCAAGGAGTAAAAGGCAAGAAAAAAAAGATGATACGCGATCCTAAGCTTTGACTTGGCTGCTGTGGCATTTATGTTCTCTAGGCGAACGCAATGCACAAACTGAACTCGAATTTCCAATAATGGAAGTTCGTATTTGGCGACATGGTTGTATTTTTGACTAATATTTGCGTTTTTCGCCCGTGCATGCGCTTCACTGCGCTACTCTTTGCCCCTTCAACGCGGCTTCACTGCAATGCGGGAGTGTTCTGCGTTAAGCCGAACCAACAGGCAAAATCGCGCCTAGCACATAGAGTCCCCCCCCCCCAAAAAAAAAGGCGGAAAAGAAAAGTAGCCTTATTTAAACGAGAAAGATGCCACGAGTGCCCCAACGGAAAGCTTTAAGGGTTACCGAAGGGTAACTGAGGGCGACGCAACGAGCTTTGGCAAGAAGGACGATGGGTGTAGCGTCACGAGAGATAGGAATAGAGCAGATTGAGGGGCGAGCGAACAAACGCGAGTTAATGACACCTTAGTTTAAACCATGAAAAAAAGAAATGGGCATGCAATGGGGGGGGGGGAAGATGGTCATTGAGGGTTACGGACTCAATTCCAAGAGAAGGGAAGCGTAGCAGGGGGTGGCAGAAAGTTGGGAGGGCAGATTAGATTAGGAAATGTGCAGGGACTACATGGCGACAATTAGCACGTGACCGGGGTACTTGGATACTTATGGGAGAGGCCTTTGCCCTGCACTGGGCGTAACCAGGAGGAGGAGGATGAAAAGGTAGCAACAGGTCTCCATAACATACAGGTTGGAAAGCTGGAGCACCTTTGAACCCTTGAATATATTTCGCAAGGCTTGGCCACACGACAAGCTTGTTTTCGAGGCGTTCGCTCCCACTGCTGCGAAAATGTGCACACAACGGCTGCACAGTAGTTGCCAGAAAGCGGGCACTCTATTTTTCTTTCATAGGGAATCTTTCTTCCACTAGGGCAGCGGATTTTGGCAGGGCGAGCTTGCGTTGGCGCTGTGGTTTACGGATCCAAGCAATAGTGAACTCAAAAATCCAGTGTTGGCTTTGAGCGGGATTCACATTGGTTGCCGAACCCACGGCTAATCATACACCCCCCCCCTCCCCGTCCTATAGTGGCTCATTACAGCAGACTGAAACATCGGATAAATAACAATCCTATTTCTTAGACATATAATTTGCCGATTCTCCCTCCTGGTTCTTTCTTTTGCTGTCATTTATTTTTCTCGAAGGCCGTAATAAGAAATTTGCTGGTGCGGCTGTCCCATTTGCGCGGCAAGAAGTGCGACGCTACACAGAGGTGGAGTGGCCGTTTAATTACTCTCGTGGTCCGCGAACCGGCGTCGTTGCGTATGGTATAGGAATGGTGCGTGGGAAGTCAGTGCTCGCTTCGAGCTTGTGTTCTTCATTTTGATTGAATGAAGTCTCACCGAAGTGAGCGGGGGCCGATCCCGGAGGTAGTGCAATACCGGGCCGACCTGCGGCGGAGGTGAAGCAGGCTTCAAGCACTCCGCCAACTTCCAAAAATAGGTTTAATATCGTGGGTCCACATAGAACCCGTATCAGATATTAAGCTGATAAGAACAGAGTTTTTTATTATGCTAGTTACACATCACATCATAAATATTTGTTACGAAACCAAGGAAAAAACGGATAAAAGGTTTGTAGTCTAAAACCGGCAAACAAATGACTAAAAAAACTAGTTAGTGGGGTTAGTAATAAAAGGCTAAAACTGTAAAGGTGTAAAACAGCAAAAATCGCTTCTCTAAAAACATAAGATCATCTAAGAGGTGCCGACATCGGCTCTAAAAATCTTTGTAGAGGCGCTGATAGTATCGCTGATGCACAGGCGTTTGAGTGTCCGTAGGTATGACCTACTGCACAGCCTGCGCATCACGCGATCATTCCCCTGATCCCAGGTGCCAAGGCAGCCGACGACCACCGCGTCCACCGTCACGCGTCCCATTTGCGCGGCAAGAAGTGCGACGCTACACACAGGTGGAGTGGCCGTTTAATTACTCTCGTGGTCCGCGAACCGGCGTCGTTGCGTATGGTATAGGAATGGTGCGTGTGAAGTCAGTGCTCGCTTCGAGCTTGTGTTCTTCATTTTGATTGAATGAAGTCTCACCGAAGTGAGCGGGGGCCGATCCCGGAGGTAGTGCAATACCGGGCCGACCTGCGGCGGAGGTGAAGCAGGCTTCAAGCACTCCGCCAACTTCCAAAAATAGGTTTAATATCGTGGGTCCACATAGAACCCGTATCAGATATTAAGCTGATAAGAACAGACTTTTTATTCATGCTATTTACAATACACAAAAAATATGGGTTACAAAACAAGGAGAAAACGAGTAAAAGGTGTATAATCTAAAACAGGTAACCAAATGACTAAAAAAAAACTAGTTAGTGGTGTTAGTAATAAAAGGCTAAAACTGTAAAGGTGTAAAACAGTAAAAATCGCTTCTCTAAAAACATAAGATCATTAAGAGGTGCCGACATGGGCTCTAAAAATCTTTGTAGAGGCGCTGATAGTGTCGCTGATGCACAGGCGTTTGAGAGTCCGTAGGTATGACCTACTACACAGCCTGCGCATCACCCGGTCGTTCCCCACATCCCAGCTGCCAAGGCAGCCGACGACCACCGCGTCCACCGTCACGCGCTGGAACCGCCGGAGGAGATGACGCTGTACAGGGGCGTACTTCTCCTCCTTGGCCTTCCGGGCGTCCTGGAATGCCTGCAGCCTGTTCTCGAAAGGGCAGCAGACATCCAGGATGAGTGCCTCCTCTCCACGGGCCAGTACCAGGTCGGGCTTGAGTGATGTGTTGCCCACGACCTGGTTCTCCGCAATGACTGTAAACCGACCCAAGGCAGCCTTTTTTATTCTGGCGACGATGGTGTTATGACGCTCCGTCATGGCCCGGCTCTGCCGCATGCAGTGGCAAAGTACATGCGGCAGTGTCTCCTCCCCATACCCGCAGCGTCTGCATCTTTTGTCCGCTGCGGGTGCCCAGAGTCTTGTGGCATTGAGGGGGAGGAGATTTAGACGGGCTCGATGCACGAAGCGCCAGTCGATGAAGTGGGTGTAGCGGCCGGACCTCATGAAGTGGGAGTTTGCCGGGTCGGCCGCCACACACACCATCGCCTTGCCCTGGTTCGGTTTGTCTTGCAGAGTCCTGTCCCTTTCAGTGGAGAGGAGCGCCCGGATGGTCTTAACCAGCTTGTGGCGGTTCCTCGCTGACACAGAGGCCTCTCCGCAGTTGATGCGGGCTCCGTGCTCCAACAGCTCCCAGGCGACGGAGAGGCGACGGGAGGCTTTCCGGGCCTCCGTCCACACAGACTGGACCTGTGTGGACGTTTGTCGGAAGTCGCCCTCCGTCTCGCCTGAGAGGTAGGCCTCCATGTCCTCGGTGTTCGCGGGTCGTCTCAGCCGCCTTGACACTACGCCCTCGAGCTCTCCTGCCGCACGCTCCCGGACCTCCACGTCGGTCGACGTCAGTAGCTTGAAGGCTCCATCCACCCGACAGATGTCGCTGAGCTCCGCCGCAAGTGGGATCCCTGCACTGCCAGCCTGAGAGCTTCCGTACAAGTATTCATTGGAAGCTCTGGCTGGCACGTACAGGGTCTTCTTGATGAGCGGGCGGAGCTCCTCGTCCAGGCGTTGCCACTCTCCTTTGCTGGCAAGGCCCACCCGCATGGCAAAGTTGAGGGCTGGATACAAAAATGTTTTGATAGCATCCAGCCTCTGCCATGGGGCGAGCATAGAGGAGAGCAGCTTTCTGCCCAGGTGGATGGCCTCGTCGACCGTCGTCTCGTCCGGTAGCACCCTGAACCCCACTGGACGGCCCAGGAACTTGTGCCCTTGGAAGTCGCCAAGCGCCGGAATCGGGTCGCCACCCACCGTGAAGGAGGTGGGCCGTGTACCCACGGGGTGGCGACCAGACAGGTGTAGAGACCGGCACTTGGCGGCGTTGAGTCGCAGCCCGAGCCGGGCCGACAGGGCTGTTACACGGTCCAAGCGGCTCTGCAGGGTGGTGGGATCCGCGGCCAGCAGCGTCAGATCATCGGCGTAGGCAAGGATGTTGTGCTGCCTATCGCCTCCCTGTACTGCACGGATGACCGGGTCCACCACCAGGTTGAAAAGCAGGCCGCTCAGAGGACAGCCCTGTCTCAGCCCAGCTCCGATGGTGATTGGCTCCGTAATGCCAGCTGCTGCCACGACGCAGGTGGTGTTGGCGCGGTAGAGGTCTTCAACGATGGTAGCAAAGGCCTCCCCCGCGCCGGCGCCGCGGACAGCGTCGACGAGGGCCTGATGGGCGACCGAGCCGAAGGCGTTGGCAAAATCGAGGAACCCCACGCACAGCTCCCCTCCTCCTGTCCTGGCGTCATCCAGGCGTCCCTGCAGCACGAAGTTGTGTTCGAACACTCCATCGTGCGGCAGGAAGCCCTTCTGACACCTGGACAGTACCGCATGGTCGCCCAACCACCTCTGCAGCCGGGTGGTGAGACACCCGGCATACAGTTTGGCGATCGTGCGACCAAGGGCAATGGGTCGCCAGTTTGTGGGGTCCTCGCGGTCGCCCTTCTTGTAGATCAGGATAGTCCTCGTCGATTTCCAGCTCAGGGGCGTGCGGCGGTATTGGAGGCATACGTTGTATACCGCCGCCAGGAACCTGCCCTCAGGGTCCACCTGCCTCCAGTGGTGGTACGTGAGGCGGTCCTCCCCTGGAGCTGTACTCTCGCATTTACGGAGCTTGGCTGCGACTTCTTCCGGTGTAAAAGGGCACAAGTCCAGTTCTTCGGTGGCTGGAAGCCTTGACCTCAGGATGCTGGTATCCACGGGTGTTGGTGACCAGAGGTTCGAGTAGTGGTCCTGCAGTGCGTGGGGGTCGATCGGGCAGAGCTGGGACGGGCCTTCAGTGATTAACCGCACTGCCCGGCGCCGGTTCCTTCTGTATAGAGTTTGTATCTGCTGGGGGTTGTCGGGGTTCACCTCGCGCCTCCGTGATTGGCGCGAGTCCCCGACTGGCAGCCGCAGGTGTTTGGTTGCGGCTGCAATGGCACGGTCGAGGATGTTTTCAAACCGTGCCCACTCCCCAGCAGACTCAGGCAACCGGCTCAATGCCCGCAGCTCTGCCGTTTCCTCCGCTAAGGTCCACGCACTGCCCTCTGGCCGTGTGGTACCAGCATGTTCGTCCTGGGTCCCGAAGTCCTGGTTGCTTCCGTCATGGTCCTGCACCTCTGCCCTGCCTGGGGAGAGCTCCTGCATGGCCGCCGGCTCGTGAGCCTCGGAGACTGGTGCTCCCGGGCTGCCTCGGTTGGACGGCAGCGATGGTGTTGGAGAGGGAGAGGCCGAGGCCGCGGTCCGCCCTGACTGGTTTGGCGTCCGCGGAGAAGGTGCCTCGGCCGTCTCGCCATCGCTGCTGTGTCCGGGTGTTCCCCGAGGTGCCACAGGAGACGGCTCCTGGTCGGCGGCCTGCCCGGTCGCCACTGCTGGTGTTCCAAGAGGGTCCTCAGCGGGACCCTCGGTGCTGTCCTGCTCTGCTGGGGGGGTGCCGTTGCTGTCCTGCTCCGACGCACCAATGGCAGCACCCGCGGCGAGATCACGCCTGGCTGCTAGTGCCGCCTCCCTCCTGTGCCACTGCTCGTGGTTGCTCAAGCCCCTCCTTGTGGGGAAGGACATTGAGCAACTGCCACATTGGTGTGGCAGGGCAGCAGGGGGGGCGGCAGTCGAGTTGGCTGCAGCCAGGCAGGCGTGAGAGGCTGGTCGAAGCCCCAGTGTCTCACCGCAGATGCTGCACACGTTGATGGTGCGCCGGATTCTGGTGCCGTGTTCGAGTTCCAGGTGCCGCTGGAGGGACTGCCGCCGCGCTGTCCATTTGGCCGCGGCATAGGCAGCTCGGCAGCCCTCTTCGCAGCACCGGACCGTGTGGGGCACGGGAAAGAACACCGTGAGGGTGCCATCCTCACGGGCCGGCTGGCGTTCCTGCCCAGGGGTGTTGGGGTCGCCATCGTCCTCGCTGATGTCATGGACCGTGCGGCCGTGGCCCCCAGAGTCCATTAGATGGTCTTACCTTCCGGACCCGGCGGCTCTCCTTAAAGGAGGCCAGGTCCGGAGGCTAGGGGGCCACCAGGGATGGCAGCGAGTGGGCCGGGCCCATGACAGACGATGGCGAAGGCAGGGGCCAGCCGGTTGTGCCCCAGCACAGCACCAGTCGGGACGGCAGGACCAGCGGGCACCCCGCAGGCAGGCAGCACCAAGCAGTGGTCGGGCCGAGCGGGGCAGGAGTCTCCGAGGGGCGGCAGGCAGCGCCAGGCAGCGGCAGGACCAGGAAGCGGGCCGGTGTGGGTCGTCCAGGGGCCACCAGGTAGCAGCACGTGGGTTGTCCTGGAGGCAGTGCAGCAGGGAGCCGAGGGCCTGTAAAGACAGGGCTGGGATAGGGGAAAGACACTGCTATAACCGGAGCAGGTAACCGGGCGCCTCTACAAAGATAAGTGTGTCAAAGGCCGGGCAAGCCAGCTGCATTGACTACACTTTGATCTTAGCCAAAAGGCCGAGAAGCGATGTCCTTCACTTCACTCCATTGTACTACTGCCTTGTGGGCGCCCTGCCGACATTGGTAACCTCAGCAACAGCGTGGGCAATTTTCTAAATTTCAGCCTGTCTAGAGACTCTATGCTCTCTATCTGAGGAATAAACTCGCGACGCCTCAGTCTTTCGCTGTTAACGAAACGCTGTCGCGTAGAAACGAGACCCGAGTGCAAGCTTGTTTGTAAGGCCAAACCAACGACGGCAACCTCGTAGAAAACGGAGCAGGCGAGCGGAAAACACGCGCAAGGGGAATGCTTATTTGCGTCTGAATGCGGCCGCTCGAGGTGACTTTCTTTGAGGCCTTCGTTTCGAGCCCGTGCGCAAGTGTAATATAGCACGCGCATTTCCTTCATTTCTTTTTATTTACCGCAAGGCCCACTGAAAATTTTGATACGGCACAGGCCGGGACGGATCGCAACGTGTAGAATCGACCGGCAGAATTAGGTAGCGTGCCCCATGTACGAAGACGAGCAACATAGAAGTGAATGAAAAAAAAATAAATATAGAAAAGACTGCGCACTCCTTCCAACCGGAAACAGAGGGGGGAGAAGAATCGCCATGTGAAGCACAGGTATTGTATGTTAAAAAAAAGTGCTACCTCATAATGTTTACCACTATCGCGCGCGCGCGTGTGTGTATATGTATATGTACACACATACATACATACATACATACATATATATATATATATATATACACACACACACACACACACATACACACATGCTAGCATAGCTTAAACGCAGCTTTGAAGCTCAGCCTTACACAAGAAGAAAGCACCACCCCTTTCGCAATCCCCATTTGAACCATTTAAGTGAGAAACGTGAGTACAGCCAGGTCGTTCGAAACTGGCGCGAAAACGCATTGGCGCCATCTGTGTACGGAACTAGGAAAACCTACGGACTTCGCCATACAGAAAGAAAGGTAGATGGCGCGAGCGAACTAGAGCCAGTGAGTAATGGCAGAAACGTCTTGGGAAGAGAGAAAAAAAAAACACGCAAAGGTTGTTGGCTTGTGGCAGCATTCTATTTTACAGCGAGCAAAGAGCATAGCAGCTTCTAAAGGAGCAGCTAAAAAAAGAAGAACGTGAGAGAGGGAGACAAACAGGCGTGTTTCCTTAGAATGCAGAGCATGCAGCACACACAATCAAGTGCCAAAGAGACCGGGAAAGCAGATGGCGCGAAGGCGTATGTCGTCAAAGCTTGAAAGCAATTTATAAACTACAAGGCGCGCCGAAGTCAACCTACTCTCATCAGGTTGCTCCCGCCTCCAATTGCATTTAAATTAAAATTACAGTCGCCTCAAAGGCAGAGAGAGAGAGAGAGAGAGAAAATAAATACACTCGCTTCGTGCAGCTGCACCCGCTCAAATTTTACAGCAAGAGCACTCCCGAAAGCGCAAAGCCCGCTGCTGCCTGGCCGGAATGCGCTCGCTTCAGGAAATCGCCGTGCTTGCCTCGGCAACCAAGAGGTGTCGCTTGGCACACTGCTGCATTGTAGCACACCGGGAACCGTGCAGACGTCGGCGATCGCCTCGACATCGCTGCGAGCGCTCGAAGAGACAAAGTCCGAAACGACGTCAGCCGGGGCGGCGGGAGCTCGATACCCTTCACGCAACTTCTGCGTGTACACCGCCGAACGGCCACGACGGAATCGCTGGCATCCTGCTCGCAGCTGCATTGTGTCGCGCCGGGAATCGTGGAAACACCACGCAGACGTCGGCGTCGGCCCCGACATGGCTTCGAGCGCTCCAAGAGACTAAGTCCGAAACGACGTCAGCCGGGGCGTCGAGCACGCCGCCCGCGCTGGTCGCACTCGTGCTCGGAAATGGCGAAGGGGACCGCGCTAGCGTGCCTTGAATCGGTGAGCGGCGGTACCGCGGCGATCGCGAGAGCTCGTATCAGCCGCGCCAAAGCGAAATATTGGCGCTCGGCTCGGCGCAGTACGCCGCCTCGTCGCACGAGTACGGCCCCATGGAGGTCTGGCCACTTATCGCTGCTATTATAAGGGGAGAACCGGGCCGGCGTCGTCGTCGGCGCCGCGACGTTGGCGCGCGCGCTCGAAGAGACAAAGTCCGAAACGACGTCAGCCGGGGCGGCGGGAGCTCGATACCCGTCACGAAACTTCTGCGTGTACACCGCCACACGGCCACGACGGAATCACTGGCATCCTGCCCGCAGCTGCATTGTGTCGCGCCGGGAATCGTGGAAACACCACGCAGACGTCGGCGTTGGCCCCGACGTGGCTTCGAGTGCTCCAAGAGACAAAGTCCGAAACGACGTCAGCCGGGGCGTCGAGCACGCCGCCCGCGCTGGTCGCACTCGTGCTCGGAAATGGCGAAGGGGACCGCGCTAGCGTGCCTTGAATCGGTGAGCGGCGGTACCGCGGCGATCGCGAGAGCTCGTATCAGCCGCGCCAAAGCGAAATATTGGCGCTCGGCTCGGCGCAGTACGCCGCCTCGTCGCACGAGTACGGCCCCATGGAGGTCTGGCCACTTATCGCTGCTATTATAAGGGGCCATACGGTCCCGGCTGACGTTGTACCGCAGTGCGATTTTCGGCTTGCGCGTCTTCGTAGCTGTTTCCGCGCACTGCTGCGGAGTCGAGAATCGTGCCCAGGCACGGCTACGCGAGCGCTCGAAGCGACCGAAGTCCGAAACGACGTCGGCCGGGGCGGCGGGAGCTCGATACCCTTCACGAAACTTCTGCGTGTACACCGCCGCACGGCCATGACGGAATCGCTGGCATCCCGCTCGCAGCTGCATTGTGTCGCGCCGGGAATCGTGGAAACACCACGCAGACGTCGGCGTCAGCCCCGACGTGGCTTCGAGCGCTCCAAGAGACAAAGTCCGAAACGACGTCAGCCGGGGCGTCGAGCACACCGCCCGCGCTGGTCGCACTCGTGCTCGGAAATGGCGAAGGGGACCGCGCTAGCGTGCCTTGAATCGGTGAGCGGCGGTACCGCGGCGATCGCGAGAGCTCGTATCAGCCGCGCCAAAGCGAAATATTGGCGCTCGGCTCGGCGCAGTACGCCGCCTCGTCGCACGAGTACGGCCCCATGGAGGTCTGGCGACTTATCGCTGCTATTATAAGGGGCCATACGGTCCCGGCTGACGTTGTACCGCAGTGCGATTTTCGGCTTGCGCGTCTTCGTAGCTGTTTCCGCGCACTGCTGCGGAGTCGAGAATCGTGCTCAGGCACGGCTACGCGAGCGCTCGAAGCGACCGAAGTCCGAAACGACGTCGGCCGGGGCGGCGGGAGCTCGATACCCTTCACGACACTTCTGCGTGTACACCGCCGCACGGCCGCGACGGAATCGCTGGCATCCTGCTCGCAGCTGCATTGTGTCGCACCGGGAGTCGTGTAAACACCACGCAGACGTCGGCGTAGGCCCCGGCATGGCTTCGAGCGCTCCAAGAGACAAAGTCCGAAACGACGTCAGCCGGGGCGTCGATACGCCGCCCGCGCTGGTCGCACTCGTGCTCGGAAACGGCGAAGGGGACCGCGCTAGCGTGCCTTGAAACGGTGAGCGGCGGTACCGCGGCGATCGCGAGAGCTCGTATCAGCCGCGCCAAAGCGAAATATTGGCGCTCGGCTCGGCGCAGTACGCCGCCTCGTCGCACGAGTACGGCCCCATGGAGGTCTGGCGACTTATCGCTGCTATTATAAGGGGCCATACGGTCCCGGCTGACGTTGTACCGCAGTGCGATTTTTGGGCTTGCGCGTCTTCGTAGCTGTTTCCGCGCACTGCTGCGGAGTCGAGAATCGTGCCCAGGCACGGCTACGCGAGCGCTCGAAGCGACAGAAGTCCGAAACCACGTGAGCCGGGCCGGCGGGAGCTCGACGCCTTTCACGCAACTTTGGCGTACAAGCCGCTGCACGGCCACTACTCAGTCGGCGCCGCCGTGCAGAGGGCTGCGCTATAACACGCCGGGAACCGGGAGAGAACCGGCCGGGCGTCGTCGTCGGCCCCGCGACGTTGGCGCGAGCGCTCGAAGAGACACAGTCCCAAACGATGTCAGCCGGGGCGTCGAGCACGCCGCCCGCGCTGGTCGCACTCGTGCTCGGAAATGGCGAAGGGGTCGGGCTAGCTTTCCTCGAATCGATCGGCCGGGGGCCGCCCCGTAGGGGGACCGAAAGGCGATCGTTCAGGAAACGGCACTGGCCATTCGCGAGAAATTGCCGTTCGCGCATTCGATGGACGCGCTGCAGTTTCACGACTTCGGCATGGTGCCGCCGACGTAAGCTTTCAATCTTGCTCGCGGCGTTACGAGGCGGCACGATTTCCGCCAAACGCTCGTCGAAAGTGCCACGAGTACGGCCCCATGGAGGTTTGGGTACTTATCGCTGCTATTATATGGGGGTCCCAGAGAGCAGTCGCCCCCAAAGCGACCTGGGTGTTTGATGTGCGGCGGGCTTCGTGCCCGTCAAGCGTGTCCCCGGTATCGCTCCCGTGGATCCCACAGCTGACGTCTGCAGCCTCATCCGCTTGATGCGTTAGGGGCTGGTTGTCGGACGACGCTTTTTCCACGATATCGAGGTGTGTTCCCCATCGTCCTCGGACGAGTCAAATACGAAAGCGCCGAAGGCGCGGGCGTGACCCGTCGCCTGGCGGCTTTGCCGTCTCGGCTACGTTGCAAGTGTCGGTCGGTCCACCAGTGCTGCGGGCTCGAGAGAAACCGCAAGCCGCGATCGAGTTGACACAACCAGTCTATCGAGAATGTTGCGTGCTTCTTGCCGCGTGGCGATACCCGGCCCTGCGGGGAGGGCGCCGTAGCGAGCTCGAACGCCGTCGTCTCGGACTGTGCAAAGTGCTACACTTTGCGAGAACGAAGCGTGTTGGGGCGCCTGAAGGTGGCCTCGGCATCGCAAAAACGGCGTCCGGCCTGCTTGAAAGGCTGGACGCGCAGTTGAACGATTACCTGGTTGATCCTGCCAGTAATCATATGCTTGTCTCAAAGATTAAGCCATGCATGTCTAAGTACATGCCGAAATAAGGCGAAACCGCGAATGGCTCATTAAATCAGTTATGGTTCCTTAGATCGTTTCTTCCTACTTGGATAACTGTGGCAATTCTAGAGCTAATACATGCAGTGAGCCTGAAGCCCTTTGGGCGACGGGTGCTTTTATTAGACCAAGATCGATCGGGTTTCGGCCCGTATTGTGTGGTGACTCTGGATAACTTTGTGCTGATCGCATGGCCACGAGCCGGCGACGTTTCTTTCAAGTGTCTGCCTTATCAACTTTCGATGGTAGGTTACTTGCTTACCATGGTTGTTACGGGTAACGGAGAATCAGGGTTCGATTCCGGAGAGGGAGCCTGAGAAACGGCTACCACATCCAAGGAAGGCAGCAGGCGCGCAAATTACCCACTCCCGGCACGGGGAGGTAGTGACGAAAAATAACAATACGGGACTCTTTTGAGGCCCCGTAATTGAAATGAGTACACTCTAAATCCTTTAACGAGGATCAATTGGAGGGCAAGTCTGGTGCCAGCAGCCGCGGTAATTCCAGCTCCAATAGCGTATACTAAAGCTGCTGCGGTTAAAAAGCTCGTAGTTGGATCTCAGTTCCAGACGAGTAGTGCATCTACCCGATGCGACGGCTCGGACTGAACATCATGCCGGTCCTTTCTTGGTGCACTTCATTGTGTGCCTCGAGAAGGCCGGTGCTTTTACTTTGAAAAAATTAGAGTGCTCAACGCAGGCGAGTCGCCTGAATAAACTTGCATGGAATAATAGAACAAGACCTCGTTTCTGTTCTGTTGGTTTTTGGAATACGAGGTAATGATTAAGAGGGACAGACGGGGGCATTCGTATTGCGGTGCTAGAGGTGAAATTCTTGGACCGTCGCAAGACGAACTACTGCGAAAGCATTTGCCAAGAATGTTTTCTTTGATCAAGAACGAAAGTCAGAGGTTCGAAGGCGATCAGATACCGCCCTAGTTCTGACCATAAACGATGCCAACCAGCGATCCGCCTGAGTTACTCAAATGACTCGGCGGGCAGCTTCCGGGAAACCAAAGTGTTTGGGTTCCGGGGGAAGTATGGTTGCAAAGCTGAAACTTAAAGGAATTGACGGAAGGGCACCACCAGGAGTGGAGCCTGCGGCTTAATTTGACTCAACACGGGAAAACTTACCCGGCCCGGACACTGGGAGGATTGACAGATTGAGAGCTCTTTCTTGATTCGGTGGATGGTGGTGCATGGCCGTTCTTAGTTGGTGGAGCGATTTGTCTGGTTAATTCCGATAACGAACGAGACTCTAGCCTATTAAATAGGTGCGGGGTTCCCAGCACCTTACAACCTTCTTAGAGGGACAAGCGGCTCCTAGCCGCACGAAACAGAGCAATAACAGGTCTGTGATGCCCTTAGATGTCTGGGGCCGCACGCGCGCTACACTGAAGGAAGCAGCGTGTCTTTATCCCTGTCTGAAAAGACTGGGTAACCCGTGGAACTTCTTTCGTGATTGGGATAGGGGCTTGCAATTGTTCCCCTTGAACGAGGAATTCCCAGTAAGCGCGAGTCATAAGCTCGCGTTGATTACGTCCCTGCCCTTTGTACACACCGCCCGTCGCTACTACCGATTGAATGATTTAGTGAGGTCTTCGGACCGATGTCCGGCGCGGCCTTTCGGTTGCGCCGGTCTGTTGGAAAGATGACCAAACTTGATCATTTAGAGGAAGTAAAAGTCGTAACAAGGTTTCCGTAGGTGAACCTGCGGAAGGATCATTACCGGATTGTGAAGGGTGACGAGCGCCATTGTTTCAACCCCGTGTGGGTGAAGCAGCTCGCTGCGCCCGACGCTTTCCGCCGCTGGCCCCGCTTGGACGCGGGGACGGCTATACCCGAACATGCCGGGGACTGCCTGAATTTTGAGGGGCGCCCCGTGCGAAATTTGTTGCGCCCAGTGGACGCAGGCTGCAACCTTGGACGGTTGGCTTGGCCGCGCCCGCGGGTAGAAACGGCGTAACGCACAATGGGTGGGCTTTCTGTCCGCCTCGGCGCTCTTGCGCGGAAGGGGAGTAAGACGACCCGACCTGCTGCTTTGCCCAGTACGAGGGGAACGGCGAAGCGTGCGGTCGGTCAAGGAACTGACGGTCGAGAGCAGCTGCCGCTTAGTACACACGGAACCGTGGTGCGAGCGCTCTCCCGTCCTCCGCGGCAAACGCTGCCGAGTCTGAAAAGGCTGGCGGCTGCCGGTCGCTTCCTGCGGCGAGTATGGAGTAACGACCCGACTTTGTTGCTGCCCAAGTACTAAAGGAACGGTGTGGCGCTCGGTCGGTCATGGAAGTGGCGGTATGAGGGTGCGGCTGCCAAGTACGGAAGGAACCGTGGCCTAAAGCGCTCTCCCGTCCTCCGCGGCAAATGCTGCCGAGCCCGACAGGGCCGGCGGCTGCCGGTCGGCTCCTGCTCGTGACGCGCGAGGTGTCCGAGATCGCGGTTCAATGCGACGACGTCTGCAGGCTATTTGCCCGCCGCCGAGGGAAAGGCGGCGTTGCTGCGAAGTACCGAAGGAAACGCGGCTTTGCTACGTCGGAAGCGTTCTGCGGTTAGCGGACTTGTGCGCTTTGGGAAGGCGCCGCACGTCGAAAGAGGAAAAGTACGGACAGACGAGGGACCGTAGTCCCGGATTCGAACGCACTTGCGGCCAAGCACCTTGCTGGCTTCGTCTTCCGCCTCAAGTAGACTTGTTGTGGCTCCGGCGCAGAAAGCCCCTCCCTGGCACTGGCCGAGTGGTTTTGGAGAGCTGCGCGAGTACGCACGCCGAAAGAGCACACGCCGAAAGGCGCTCTTCGAAACCACACACAGGGAGACGCCACGTGCCTGAAACCCTGGTTGTACTGTACTGAATTGAACAAACTATTTTTCACGACTCTAAGCGGTGGATCACTCGGTTCTCGGGTCGATGAAGAACGCAGCCAGCTGCGAGACTTGGTGTGAATTGCAGGACACACTGAGCACTGATTCTTTGAACGCACATTGCGGCCTTGGGTCTTCCCTTGGCTTCGTCTGTCTGAGGGTCGGATCACATATCAAGAGAGCCTTCGGCGCACAGGGAAGGTGCGTCCGTCGACTCGTTTTGACCGCGTCGGCATCATGGACAGTACGTTGAGCGCTAATGCCACGCGCCAGCGACCTCACAAAGAAGGAGACGGTGGCGAGCCGTTGTGCCAAATCTTCGAAGAGACGGAAACGAGGCATTATAATCTACTGCAGCGCGACGTGTGCGCGCCTCTAGCAAGACCGCCGCAGGATGGTGTCGGATACCTGCAGGGAAAGAGCGGTCCAAGCGCGAGGTGTCAACGTCCGTTGCCATGTAGCGCGCACGTTTGCGAGAGAGTCGGAAGCGATCGCAATCTGCGTTGTTTGCCTTCGGAGTACGTCGAGCTCCAGAGCTGGTCGCTCGTTCGTGTCACCGCAGCTGTGTGGGCACCCCTTCCGGGCTTCGTCGCAGGAATCTGAAGATTCTTGCGAGGAGCGGGGAGGAGAAGGGTGTGCCCCCGAAAGCGGTTCGACGCGATAGCGCCGTCTGCGAGCGAGAAGAGCACGGCACGGCGCAGAAATTGCCGCGAAACGGAAAATGTCTCCTTCGAGAGCGTTGGCCGAGCTGACGCGTTCCGTCGTAGTCCGCCGTCGGTCCAAGTGCTTCGCAGTCTCTGTCCCCTAAAGACTGGGCCACTCCAGTTGGGGCAGGGGCGACGCTACACGAGACGATGCCCCCCGCCAGGTTTTAGTCGTCCCTGCGGTGCCTGCTGAAGCGGCGCGCTGCTACGGCGATCTTTGCCTCGGTGGTGTTTGGGCTTCAGACACGGTCGCTTACCACGCAACTGCTCGTGCGCCGCACGCGTGCAGGCGGTTCACCGCCTGCCAGCCTCGTCTATAAGTAGCTCCGTGTTGGGCGAAGGACGTGGTAGGGCGTCGTACTCGGTTGGCGCTGGGTTTTCGAACGTGTCGAGTCCTTTTCGGCATACCGCTCGTATGACGCACGCGCGCAGGCGTTGTGCCGCCTGCCAGCCTCGTCCGCAAGGACGTGGCAGGGCGTCGTACTCGGTCGCGCCGGAATGGGCGAAAGCGATGTATCCGTTGTCGACCTCAGATCAGGCGAGACAACCCGCTGAATTTAAGCATATCACTAAGCGGAGGAAAAGAAACCAACAGGGATTCCCCGAGTAGCTGCGAGCGAAACGGGACCGAGCCCAGCACCGAATCCCCCGTCCTTGCAGGCGGTCGGGAAATGTGGTGTATGGGAGGCGACGTTCTCGGGTGTTTGCGACGGTGCAAGTCCCCCTGACAGGGGCTTGTCCCAGAGTGGGTGCCAGGCCCGTCTCCGCCGTTGCGCGCCCGGGATGAAGCCTCCCGTGAGTCGGGTTGCTTGAGAGTGCAGCCCTAAGTGGGTGGTAAACTCCATCTAAGGCTAAATACGACCGAGAGACCGATAGTTCACAAGTACCGTGAGGGAAAGTTGAAAAGAACTTTGAAGAGAGAGTTCAAGAGTACGTGAAACCGCTTAGAGTAAAACGGGTGGGCCCTCGAAGCTCGAAAGCGGTGGGATTCAGTCTCCGGAAGACCGCGGAGCCGGCGGCGTCGGGTAAACGGCCCCCTTCGGGGGGCTGTTCCGGCTGCTGGCACGCAGACGCGGTCTCCAGGGTGCGCACTTCCCACCGCCGGTAGAACGCCGCGACGGACGCGGGTCAATGGGAAAAGCACGACTTTGAGTCCGGCTATGGAGGTGACCTGCCCGTCCCTTCGGGGACGGCTCGCGGGAGTTATACCTCGCCGTGCACGAGAAGTTCGTCACCCCGTCCAGGCCCCATGGGCTTCTCCCGGCTGTCGGGAGGCCCGAACGATGACGCCCTCCGGAAACGGAGCGGAGAACCCGCTGGGCAAGCTTGTCGTCTCCTGTCGTCCGGGTTGGTCCCGTGGCGGCGGGTTGGCCGGCGAGAAGCCGCTGCGAGCGGGGCGATTCTCCCGCGGAGGCGCTATCGTGGTTTGCGGCGAGTAGGTCGGTAACCCACCCGACCCGTCTTGAAACACGGACCAAGGAGTCTAACATGTGCGCGAGTCAATGGGTCTCTCGAAACCCAATGGCGCAATGAAACGTGAAGGCCCCTTGCGGGCTGCGTTGCGATCCCGGACCGCACAGGGGTCCGAAAAAGGGAGCAGCAACGGCCCGTCCCAGGCGCTCACTCGTCGCCGGGGCGGAGCGAGAGCGCACACGTTGGCACCCGAAAGATGGTGAACTATGCCCGGGCAGGACGAGGCCAGAGGAAACTCTGGTGGAGGTCCGAAGCGATTCTGACGTGCAAATCGATCGTCCGACCTGGGTATAGGGGCGAAAGACCAATCGAACCATCTAGTAGCTGGTTCCCTCCGAAGTTTCCCTCAGGATAGCTGGCGCTCGATGGGAGAGCAGTCACACCTGGTAAAGCGAATGATTAGAGGCATTGGGGTCGAAACGTCCTCAACCTATTCTCAAACTTTCAATGGGTGTACGGGAGGCCTTCTGGGTTGAGGCCTCCCGCTGCGATGGGAGTGCCAAGTGGGCCACTTTTGGTAAGCAGAACTGGCGCTGTGGGATGAACCAAACGCCGGGGTAAGGCGCCCGAGTCGGGACGCTCATGAGAACCCATGAAGGGTGTTGGTTGCTTAAGACAGCAGGACGGTGGCCATGGAAGTCGGAATCCGCTAAGGAGTGTGTAACAACTCACCTGCCGAAGCAACTAGCCCCGAAAATGGATGGCGCTCTAGCGTCGCGCCTATCCCCGGCCGTCGCCGGCAGAAAAGCACGAAATGTGGGGGTGCTAAGCC
>NC_134578.1:127172925-127197925 GCF_050947875.1 Dermacentor variabilis
CAAAAATTTTCTC
This sequence comes from Dermacentor variabilis, assembly GCF_050947875.1. Classification (NCBI taxonomy): domain Eukaryota; kingdom Metazoa; phylum Arthropoda; class Arachnida; order Ixodida; family Ixodidae; genus Dermacentor; species Dermacentor variabilis. The sequence continues at coordinate 127,172,939 of NC_134578.1, forward strand.
CATCTGCACCAATACGCCACCACCAAAATACTTAAACAAGAGAGAAAGCGTCCGAGGCCATGAGGTTTCGAAAATGCCGCGCTCCGAAATTTTCACATCCGCCATTGGGAATATAATTAGTATCCGTTGTAGAAAAAAAGAAAAAGGAATCAGGTTTCAAGTGATCATTGAAAGTGGCCGCGTTTTTTCGGGGCGTGTCCTGATGAAATAATTTCACTTCAGTTCGTTGGTTCAATTGCATTTGTTGGCTCCTTGCAGCATGTTTAGATTTCATCTTTTTCAGTATTCTTAGTACTCTCATTGTAGCCTGCACATTTTTCGGTTGTTTTGAGGTATCCATTCCTGAATGATGTTTTTCTTTTCCTTAAAGCTAGCCGTAGAACAAGCGCTTTCTATCTAATCATTACAATAAGAATCCAGCATCATCGGCGCGATTAAAGTTCGGGAACTGGCGATTTTTAATGCCGCGATCACGAAGGTTAACAGCATGTTCATACAAGGGGTGACGTGACGCAAGGCGTGATTTTTCAGCATACCAGTCACGATATCTAATCGAATCTAAGATTGAAATGGCGTTCTTAATTAGTTTGGTTCCAGATAGAACAAACAGAAATAAAAAAAAGGTTGTCTTTGATTGCCATTCAAATCTTAAGACCGCGTGTAGAAAGTGTTCCGGCTTACATTCGGCAAATCAAAATGAACGGATAAAATTAGTCTATCCCATTAGGTTTCATGCGGGAGATCACGCGAAAGGCAGCCATTCTTCTTTACATGGTTTCTCTCTTTTGCGCTGTCATTTGCGCGTGCAAATTTCTTCGTACGGGAATTTTATGAAGCGAAGGCAGCTACAGACCGTTTTCATTGTTTCGTTCATGTTCGTAGGCGCAAATTTTCAAACCTAGTGCTTGGAGGAACATTTCCGCTGCTCTAGAAGGGCATGACAGTGCCCGCTCTTTCATTTCTCCAATCGCTCGCAAACACATTGCATTGCCAGTCTACAGCGGCAATACAAAGCGACGTTTCACCATGCACGTCGAAGTTGATTACCAGTAACGCGCCAGCGTCGACTGGCCGCCGAAGCGACGAGCTCAGCAGCGCATGCGCAAGGGCCGACACCACCCCAACCGAGCTTCCCTGCTTATCGGAGAGAGCAGGTGCGCGTGAACACGGGCGCGCCTGAGTATCTGAGTTTAAAAAAAAAAGAACTGTGCCCGAGGCAGTGACAAAGACAAGTGGTCGCGGTCGCTCTGAATCTTATCGTATTATAGAAAAGGCGGGTTGGCGGCGCTTCCTCGAGGGTCAAAACGTACAATCGTCGAACTAGCGCTCCCGGCGTCAAGTGGAGTGCATCCTTCTTCTTGTAACGGTTTGCAATTGACTGCTTGAATGTGCCGACCACGCGTCACGGGTCGCGTATAGAGCCAACCGTTGGCAAGAACGCGTCTAGCGTAGCAGCAGAACCGATCGCGGTTGCGATAACCCATCGCTGCGTAGCGAAAGAAAAAAAAAAAACGAACGCACCCACACGCAGTTTGTAGCAATAACCGCACAAACCAATGTGGTTTTAAATGTAGCTTCGCAGGTCACAGTAGAAGGGCACTGAAACTTTCTCATAACGCACACTGCTGTAGTCCACAAAGAACAAAGCGCACAAAACAGATCTGATACAGCCGCACTGCATTATTTCGTGTTTTCACTATATCATAACTTTCGTGTGCATGCCACGCAGGCCAGGAGTAAAAGGCAAGAAAAAAAATGATACGCGATCCTAAGCTTTGACTTGGCTGCTGTGGCATTTATGTTCTCTAGGCGAACGCAACGCGCCAGCCTCGACTGGCCGCCGAAGCGACGAGCTCAGCAGCGCATGCGCAAGGGCCCACACCACCCCAACCGAGCTTCCCTGCTTATCGGAGAGAGCAAGTGCGCGTGAACACGGGCGCGTCTGAGTATCTGAGCTTAAAAAAAAAAAAAACTGTGCCCGAGGCAATGACAAAGGCAAGTGGTCGCGGTCGCTCTGAATCTTATCGTATTATAGAAAAGGCGGGTTGGTGGCGCTTCCTCGAGGGTCAAAACGTACAATCGTCCAACTAGCGCTCCCGGCGTCAAGTGGAGTGCATCCTTCTTCTTGGAACGGTTTGCAATTGACTGCTTGAATGTGCCGACCACGCGACACGCGTCGCGTATAGAGCCAACCGTTGGCAAGAACGCGTCTAGCGTAGCAGCAGAACCGATCGCGGTTGCGATAACCCATCGCTGGTAGCGAAAGAAAAAGACGAACGCACCCACACGCAGTTTGTAGCAATAACCGCGCAAACCAATGTGGCTTTAAATGTAGCTTCGCAGGTCACAGTAGAAGGGCACTGAAACTTTCTCATAACGCACACCGCTGTAGTCCACAAAGAACAAAACGCACAAAATAGATCTGATACAGCCGCACTGCATTATTTCGTGTTTTCACTATATCATAACTTTCGTGTGCATGTCACGCAGGCCAAGGAGTAAAAGGCAAGAAAAAAAAGATGATACGCGATCCTAAGCTTTGACTTGGCTGCTGTGGCATTTATGTTCTCTAGGCGAACGCAATGCACAAACTGAACTCGAATTTCCAATAATGGAAGTTCGTATTTGGCGACATGGTTGTATTTTTGACTAATATTTGCGTTTTTCGCCCGTGCATGCGCTTCACTGCGCTACTCTTTGCCCCTTCAACGCGGCTTCACTGCAATGCGGGAGTGTTCTGCGTTAAGCCGAACCAACAGGCAAAATCGCGCCTAGCACATAGAGTTCCCCCCCCCCCCCAAAAAAAAAGGCGGAAAAGAAAAGTAGCCTTATTTAAACGAGAAAGATGCCACGAGTGCCCCAACGGAAAGCTTTAAGGGTTACCGAAGGGTAACTGAGGGCGACGCAACGAGCTTTGGCAAGAAGGACGATGGGTGTAGCGTCACGAGAGATAGGAATAGAGCAGATTGAGGGGCGAGCGAACAAACGCGAGTTAATGACACCTTAGTTTAAACCATGAAAAAAAGAAATGGGCATGCAATGGGGGGGGGGGGAAGATGGTCATTGAGGGTTACGGACTCAATTCCAAGAGAAGGGAAGCGTAGCAGGGGGTGGCAGAAAGTTGGGAGGGCAGATTAGATTAGGAAATGTGCAGGGACTACATGGCGACAATTAGCACGTGACCGGGGTACTTGGATACTTATGGGAGAGGCCTTTGCCCTGCACTGGGCGTAACCAGGAGGAGGAGGATGAAAAGGTAGCAACAGGTCTCCATAACATACAGGTTGGAAAGCTGGAGCACCTTTGAACCCTTGAATATATTTCGCAAGGCTTGGCCACACGACAAGCTTGTTTTCGAGGCGTTCGCTCCCACTGCTGCGAAAATGTGCACACAACGGCTGCACAGTAGTTGCCAGAAAGCGGGCACTCTATTTTTCTTTCATAGGGAATCTTTCTTCCACTAGGGCAGCGGATTTTGGCAGGGCGAGCTTGCGTTGGCGCTGTGGTTTACGGATCCAAGCAATAGTGAACTCAAAAATCCAGTGTTGGCTTTGAGCGGGATTCACATTGGTTGCCGAACCCACGGCTAATCATACACCCCCCCCCCCCTCCCCGTCCTATAGTGGCTCATTACAGCAGACTGAAACATCGGATAAATAACAATCCTATTTCTTAGACATATAATTTGCCGATTCTCCCTCCTGGTTCTTTCTTTTGCTGTCATTTATTTTTCTCGAAGGCCGTAATAAGAAATTTGCTGGTGCGGCTGTCCCATTTGCGCGGCAAGAAGTGCGACGCTACACAGAGGTGGAGTGGCCGTTTAATTACTCTCGTGGTCCGCGAACCGGCGTCGTTGCGTATGGTATAGGAATGGTGCGTGGGAAGTCAGTGCTCGCTTCGAGCTTGTGTTCTTCATTTTGATTGAATGAAGTCTCACCGAAGTGAGCGGGGGCCGATCCCGGAGGTAGTGCAATACCGGGCCGACCTGCGGCGGAGGTGAAGCAGGCTTCAAGCACTCCGCCAACTTCCAAAAATAGGTTTAATATCGTGGGTCCACATAGAACCCGTATCAGATATTAAGCTGATAAGAACAGAGTTTTTTATTATGCTAGTTACACATCACATCATAAATATTTGTTACGAAACCAAGGAAAAAACGGATAAAAGGTGTGTAGTCTAAAACCGGCAAACAAATGACTAAAAAACTAGTTAGTGGGGTTAGTAATAAAAGGCTAAAACTGTAAAGGTGTAAAACAGCAAAAATCGCTTCTCTAAAAACATAAGATCATCTAAGAGGTGCCGACATCGGCTCTAAAAATCTTTGTAGAGGCGCTGATAGTATCGCTGATGCACAGGCGTTTGAGTGTCCGTAGGTATGACCTACTGCACAGCCTGCGCATCACGCGATCATTCCCCTGATCCCAGGTGCCAAGGCAGCCGACGACCACCGCGTCCACCGTCACGCGTCCCATTTGCGCGGCAAGAAGTGCGACGCTACACACAGGTGGAGTGGCCGTTTAATTACTCTCGTGGTCCGCGAACCGGCGTCGTTGCGTATGGTATAGGAATGGTGCGTGTGAAGTCAGTGCTCGCTTCGAGCTTGTGTTCTTCATTTTGATTGAATGAAGTCTCACCGAAGTGAGCGGGGGCCGATCCCGGAGGTAGTGCAATACCGGGCCGACCTGCGGCGGAGGTGAAGCAGGCTTCAAGCACTCCGCCAACTTCCAAAAATAGGTTTAATATCGTGGGTCCACATAGAACCCGTATCAGATATTAAGCTGATAAGAACAGAGTTTTTTATTATGCTAGTGACAATACACAAAAAATATGGGTTACAAAACAAGGAGAAAACGAGTAAAAGGTGTATAATCTAAAACAGGTAACCAAATGACTAAAAAAACTAGTTAGTGGTGTTAGTAATAAAAGGCTAAAACTGTAAAGGTGTAAAACAGTAAAAATCGCTTCTCTAAAAACATAAGATCATTTAAGAGGTGCCGACATGGGCTCTAAAAATCTTTGTAGAGGCGCTTATGGTATCGCTGATGCACAGGCGTTTGAGTGTCCGTAGGTACGACCTACTACATAGCCTGCGCATCACCCGGTCGTTCCCCACATCCCAGCTGCCAAGGCAGCCGACGACCACCGCGTCCACCGTCACGCGCTGGAACCGCCGGAGGAGATGACGCTGTACAGGGGCGTACTTCTCCTCCTTAGCCTTCCGGGCGTCCTGGAATGCCTGCAGCCTGTTCTCGAAAGGGCAGCAGACATCCAGGATGAGTGCCTCCTCTCCACGGGCCAGTACCAGGTCGGGCTTGAGTGATGTGTTGCCCACGACCTGGTTCTCCGCAATGACTGTAAACCGACCCAAGGCAGCCTTTTTTATTCTGGCGACGATGGTGTTATGACGCTCCGTCATGGCCCGGCTCTGCCGCATGCAGTGGCAAAGTACATGCGGCAGTGTCTCCTCCCCATACCCGCAGCGTCTGCATCTTTTGTCCGCTGCGGGTGCCCAGAGTCTTGTGGCATTGAGGGGGAGGAGATTTAGACGGGCTCGATGCACGAAGCGCCAGTCGATGAAGTGGGTGTAGCGGCCGGACCTCATGAAGTGGGAGTTTGCCGGGTCGGCCGCCACACACACCATCGCCTTGCCTTGGTTCGGTTTGTCTTGCAGAGTCCTGTCCCTTTCAGTGGAGAGGAGCGCCCGGATGGTCTTAACCAGCTTGTGGCGGTTCCTCGCTGACACAGAGGCCTCTCCGCAGTTGATGCGGGCTCCGTGCTCCAACAGCTCCCAGGCGACGGAGAGGCGACGGGAGGCTTTCCGGGCCTCCGTCCACACAGACTGGACCTGTGTGGACGTTTGTCGGAAGTCGCCCTCCGTCTCGCCTGAGAGGTAGGCCTCCATGTCCTCGGTGTTCGCGGGTCGTCTCAGCCGCCTTGACACTACGCCCTCGAGCTCTCCTGCCGCACGCTCCCGGACCTCCACGTCGGTCGACGTCAGTAGCTTGAAGGCTCCATCCACCCGACAGATGTCGCTGAGCTCCGCCGCAAGTGGGATCCCTGCACTGCCAGCCTGAGAGCTTCCGTACAAGTATTCATTGGAAGCTCTGGCTGGCACGTACAGGGTCTTCTTGATGAGCGGGCGGAGCTCCTCGTCCAGGCGTTGCCACTCTCCTTTGCTGGCAAGGCCCACCCGCATGGCAAAGTTGAGGGCTGGATACAAAAATGTTTTGATAGCATCCAGCCTCTGCCATGGGGCGAGCATAGAGGAGAGCAGCTTTCTGCCCAGGTGGATGGCCTCGTCGACCGTCGTCTCGTCCGGTAGCACCCTGAACCCCACTGGACGGCCCAGGAACTTGTGCCCTTGGAAGTCGCCAAGCGCCGGAATCGGGTCGCCACCCACGGTGAAGGAGGTGGGCCGTGTACCCACGGGGTGGCGACCAGACAGGTGTAGAGACCGGCACTTGGCGGCGTTGAGTCGCAGCCCGAGCCGGGCCGACAGGGCTGTTACACGGTCCAAGCGGCTCTGCAGGGTGGTGGGATCCGCGGCCAGCAGCGTCAGATCATCGGCGTAGGCAAGGATGTTGTGCTGCCTATCGCCTCCCTGTACTGCACGGATGACCGGGTCCACCACCAGGTTGAAAAGCAGGCCGCTCAGAGGACAGCCCTGTCTCAGCCCAGCTCCGATGGTGATTGGCTCCGTAATGCCAGCTGCTGCCACGACGCAGGTGGTGTTGGCGCGGTAGAGGTCTTCAACGATGGTAGCAAAGGCCTCCCCCGCGCCGGCGCCGCGGACAGCGTCGACGAGGGCCTGATGGGCGACCGAGCCGAAGGCGTTGGCAAAATCGAGGAACCCCACGCACAGCTCCCCTCCTCCTGTCCTGGCGTCATCCAGGCGTCCCTGCAGCACGAAGTTGTGTTCGAACACTCCATCGTGCGGCAGGAAGCCCTTCTGACACCTGGACAGTACCGCATGGTCGCCCAACCACCTCTGCAGCCGGGTGGTGAGACACCCGGCATACAGTTTGGCGATCGTGCGACCAAGGGCAATGGGTCGCCAGTTTGTGGGGTCCTCGCGGTCGCCCTTCTTGTAGATCAGGATAGTCCTCGTCGATTTCCAGCTCAGGGGCGTGCGGCGGTATTGGAGGCATACGTTGTATACCGCCGCCAGGAACCTGCCCTCAGGGTCCACCTGCCTCCAGTGGTGGTACGTGAGGCGGTCCTCCCCTGGAGCTGTACTCTCGCATTTACGGAGCTTGGCTGCGACTTCTTCCGGTGTAAAAGGGCACAAGTCCAGTTCTTCGGTGGCTGGAAGCCTTGACCTCAGGATGCTGGTATCCACGGGTGTTGGTGACCAGAGGTTCGAGTAGTGGTCCTGCAGTGCGTGGGGGTCGATCGGACAGAGCTGGGACGGGCCTTCAGTGATTAACCGCACTGCCCGGCGCCGGTTCCTTCTGTATAGAGTTTGTATCTGCTGGGGGTTGTCGGGGTTCACCTCGCGCCTCCGTGATTGGCGCGAGTCCCCGACTGGCAGCCGCAGGTGTTTGGTTGCGGCTGCAATGGCACGGTCGAGGATGTTTTCAAACCGTGCCCACTCCCCAGCAGACTCAGGCAACCGGCTCAATGCCCGCAGCTCTGCCGTTTCCTCCGCTAAGGTCCACGCACTGCCCTCTGGCCGTGTGGTACCAGCATGTTCGTCCTGGGTCCCGAAGTCCTGGTTGCTTCCGTCATGGTCCTGCACCTCTGCCCTGCCTGGGGAGAGCTCCTGCATGGCCGCCGGCTCGTGAGCCTCGGAGACTGGTGCTCCCGGGCTGCCTCGGTTGGACGGCAGCGATGGTGTTGGAGAGGGAGAGGCCGAGGCCGCGGTCCGCCCTGACTGGTTTGGCGTCCGCGGAGAAGGTGCCTCGGCCGTCTCGCCATCGCTGCTGTGTCCGGGTGTTCCCCGAGGTGCCACAGGAGACGGCTCCTGGTCGGCGGCCTGCCCGGTCGCCACTGCTGGTGTTCCAAGAGGGTCCTCAGCGGGACCCTCGGTGCTGTCCTGCTCTGCTGGGGGGGTGCCGTTGCTGTCCTGCTCCGACGCACCAATGGCAGCACCCGCGGCGAGATCACGCCTGGCTGCTAGTGCCGCCTCCCTCCTGTGCCACTGCTCGTGGTTGCTCAAGCCCCTCCTTGTGGGGAAGGACATTGAGCAACTGCCACATTGGTGTGGCAGGGCAGCAGGGGGGGCGGCAGTCGAGTTGGCTGCAGCCAGGCAGGCGTGAGAGGCTGGTCGAAGCCCCAGTGTCTCACCGCAGATGCTGCACACGTTGATGGTGCGCCGGATTCTGGTGCCGTGTTCGAGTTCCAGGTGCCGCTGGAGGGACTGCCGCCGCGCTGTCCATTTGGCCGCGGCATAGGCAGCTCGGCAGCCCTCTTCGCAGCACCGGACCGTGTGGGGCACGGGAAAGAACACCGTGAGGGTGCCATCCTCACGGGCCGGCTGGCGTTCCTGCCCAGGGGTGTTGGGGTCGCCATCGTCCTCGCTGATGTCATGGACCGTGCGGCCGTGGCCCCCAGAGTCCATTAGATGGTCTTACCTTCCGGACCCGGCGGCTCTCCTTAAAGGAGGCCAGGTCCGGAGGCTAGGGGGCCACCAGGGATGGCAGCGAGTGGGCCGGGCCCATGACAGACGATGGCGAAGACAGGGGCCAGCCGGTTGTGCCCCAGCACAGCACCAGTCGGGACGGCAGGACCAGCGGGCACCCCGCAGGCAGGCAGCACCAAGCAGTGGTCGGGCCGAGCGGGGCAGGAGTCTCCGAGGGGCGGCAGGCAGCGCCAGGCAGCGGCAGGACCAGGAAGCGGGCCGGTGTGGGTCGTCCAGGGGCCACCAGGTAGTACACACACCTGCTGATACTACACTTTGATCTTAGCCAAAAGGCCGAGAAGCGATGTCCTTCACTTCACTCCATTGTACTACTGCCTTGTGGGCGCCCTGCCGACATTGGTAACCTCAGCAACAGCGTGGGCAATTTTCTAAATTTCAGCCTGTCTAGAGACTCTATGCTCTCTATCTGAGGAATAAACTCGCGACGCCTCAGTCTTTCGCTGTTAACGAAACGCTGTCGCGTAGAAACGAGACCCGAGTGCAAGCTTGTTTGTAAGGCCAAACCAACGACGGCAACCTCGTAGAAAACGGAGCAGGCGAGCGGAAAACACGCGCAAGGGGAATGCTTATTTGCGTCTGAATGCGGCCGCTCGAGGTGACTTTCTTTGAGGCCTTCGTTTCGAGCCCGTGCGCAAGTGTAATATAGCACGCGCATTTCCTTCATTTCTTTTTATTTACCGCAAGGCCCACTGAAAATTTTGATACGGCACAGGCCGGGACGGATCGCAACGTGTAGAATCGACCGGCAGAATTAGGTAGCGTGCCCCATGTACGAAGACGAGCAACATAGAAGTGAATGAAAAAAAAATAAATATAGAAAAGACTGCGCACTCCTTCCAACCGGAAACAGAGGGGGGAGAAGAATCGCCATGTGAAGCACAGGTATTGTATGTTAAAAAAAAGTGCTACCTCATAATGTTTACCACTATCGCGCGCGCGCGTGTGTGTATATGTATATGTACACACATACATACATACATACATACATATATATATATATATATATACACACACACACACACACACACATACACACATGCTAGCATAGCTTAAACGCAGCTTTGAAGCTCAGCCTTACACAAGAAGAAAGCACCACCCCTTTCGCAATCCCCATTTGAACCATTTAAGTGAGAAACGTGAGTACAGCCAGGTCGTTCGAAACTGGCGCGAAAACGCATTGGCGCCATCTGTGTACGGAACTAGGAAAACCTACGGACTTCGCCATACAGAAAGAAAGGTAGATGGCGCGAGCGAACTAGAGCCAGTGAGTAATGGCAGAAACGTCTTGGGAAGAGAGAAAAAAAAAACACGCAAAGGTTGTTGGCTTGTGGCAGCATTCTATTTTACAGCGAGCAAAGAGCATAGCAGCTTCTAAAGGAGCAGCTAAAAAAAGAAGAACGTGAGAGAGGGAGACAAACAGGCGTGTTTCCTTAGAATGCAGAGCATGCAGCACACACAATCAAGTGCCAAAGAGACCGGGAAAGCAGATGGCGCGAAGGCGTATGTCGTCAAAGCTTGAAAGCAATTTATAAACTACAAGGCGCGCCGAAGTCAACCTACTCTCATCAGGTTGCTCCCGCCTCCAATTGCATTTAAATTAAAATTACAGTCGCCTCAAAGGCAGAGAGAGAGAGAGAGAGAGAAAATAAATACACTCGCTTCGTGCAGCTGCACCCGCTCAAATTTTACAGCAAGAGCACTCCCGAAAGCGCAAAGCCCGCTGCTGCCTGGCCGGAATGCGCTCGCTTCAGGAAATCGCCGTGCTTGCCTCGGCAACCAAGAGGTGTCGCTTGGCACACTGCTGCATTGTAGCACACCGGGAACCGTGCAGACGTCGGCGATCGCCTCGACATCGCTGCGAGCGCTCGAAGAGACAAAGTCCGAAACGACGTCAGCCGGGGCGGCGGGAGCTCGATACCCTTCACGCAACTTCTGCGTGTACACCGCCGAACGGCCACGACGGAATCGCTGGCATCCTGCTCGCAGCTGCATTGTGTCGCGCCGGGAATCGTGGAAACACCACGCAGACGTCGGCGTCGGCCCCGACATGGCTTCGAGCGCTCCAAGAGACTAAGTCCGAAACGACGTCAGCCGGGGCGTCGAGCACGCCGCCCGCGCTGGTCGCACTCGTGCTCGGAAATGGCGAAGGGGACCGCGCTAGCGTGCCTTGAATCGGTGAGCGGCGGTACCGCGGCGATCGCGAGAGCTCGTATCAGCCGCGCCAAAGCGAAATATTGGCGCTCGGCTCGGCGCAGTACGCCGCCTCGTCGCACGAGTACGGCCCCATGGAGGTCTGGCCACTTATCGCTGCTATTATAAGGGGAGAACCGGGCCGGCGTCGTCGTCGGCGCCGCGACGTTGGCGCGCGCGCTCGAAGAGACAAAGTCCGAAACGACGTCAGCCGGGGCGGCGGGAGCTCGATACCCGTCACGAAACTTCTGCGTGTACACCGCCGCACGGCCACGACGGAATCACTGGCATCCTGCCCGCAGCTGCATTGTGTCGCGCCGGGAATCGTGGAAACACCACGCAGACGTCGGCGTTGGCCCCGACGTGGCTTCGAGTGCTCCAAGAGACAAAGTCCGAAACGACGTCAGCCGGGGCGTCGAGCACGCCGCCCGCGCTGGTCGCACTCGTGCTCGGAAATGGCGAAGGGGACCGCGCTAGCGTGCCTTGAATCGGTGAGCGGCGGTACCGCGGCGATCGCGAGAGCTCGTATCAGCCGCGCCAAAGCGAAATATTGGCGCTCGGCTCGGCGCAGTACGCCGCCTCGTCGCACGAGTACGGCCCCATGGAGGTCTGGCCACTTATCGCTGCTATTATAAGGGGCCATACGGTCCCGGCTGACGTTGTACCGCAGTGCGATTTTCGGCTTGCGCGTCTTCGTAGCTGTTTCCGCGCACTGCTGCGGAGTCGAGAATCGTGCCCAGGCACGGCTACGCGAGCGCTCGAAGCGACCGAAGTCCGAAACGACGTCGGCCGGGGCGGCGGGAGCTCGATACCCTTCACGAAACTTCTGCGTGTACACCGCCGCACGGCCACGACGGAATCGCTGGCATCCCGCTCGCAGCTGCATTGTGTCGCGCCGGGAATCGTGGAAACACCACGCAGACGTCGGCGTCAGCCCCGACGTGGCTTCGAGCGCTCCAAGAGACAAAGTCCGAAACGACGTCAGCCGGGGCGTCGAGCACACCGCCCGCGCTGGTCGCACTCGTGCTCGGAAATGGCGAAGGGGACCGCGCTAGCGTGCCTTGAATCGGTGAGCGGCGGTACCGCGGCGATCGCGAGAGCTCGTATCAGCCGCGCCAAAGCGAAATATTGGCGCTCGGCTCGGCGCAGTACGCCGCCTCGTCGCACGAGTACGGCCCCATGGAGGTCTGGCGACTTATCGCTGCTATTATAAGGGGCCATACGGTCCCGGCTGACGTTGTACCGCAGTGCGATTTTCGGCTTGCGCGTCTTCGTAGCTGTTTCCGCGCACTGCTGCGGAGTCGAGAATCGTGCTCAGGCACGGCTACGCGAGCGCTCGAAGCGACCGAAGTCCGAAACGACGTCGGCCGGGGCGGCGGGAGCTCGATACCCTTCACGAAACTTCTGCGTGTACGCCGCCGCACGGCCACGACGGAATCACTGGCATCCTGCCCGCAGCTGCATTGTGTCGCGCCGGGAATCGTGGAAACACCACGCAGACGTCGGCGTTGGCCCCGACGTGGCTTCGAGTGCTCCAAGAGACAAAGTCCGAAACGACGTCAGCCGGGGCGTCGAGCACGCCGCCCGCGCTGGTCGCACTCGTGCTCGGAAATGGCGAAGGGGACCGCGCTAGCGTGCCTTGAATCGGTGAGCGGCGGTACCGCGGCGATCGCGAGAGCTCGTATCAGCCGCGCCAAAGCGAAATATTGGCGCTCGGCTCGGCGCAGTACGCCGCCTCGTCGCACGAGTACGGCCCCATGGAGGTCTGGCCACTTATCGCTGCTATTATAAGGGGCCATACGGTCCCGGCTGACGTTGTACCGCAGTGCGATTTTGGGCTTGCGCGTCTTCGTAGCTGTTTCCGCGCACTGCTGCGGAGTCGAGAATCGTGCCCAGGCACGGCTACGCGAGCGCTCGAAGCGACAGAAGTCCGAAACGACGTCAGCCGGGGCGGCGGGAGCTCGACGCCTTTCACGAAACTTTGGCGTACAAGCCGCCGCACGGCCACTACTTAGTCGGCGTCACCGTGCAGAGGGCTGCACTATAGCTCGCCGGGAACTGGGGGAGAACCTGGCGGGCGTCGTCGTCGGCCCCGCGACGTTGGCGCGAGCGCTCGAAGAGACAAAGTCCGAAACGACGTCAGCCGGGGCGGCGGGAGCTCGATACCCTTCACGAAACTTCTGCGTGTACGCCGCCGCACGGCCGCGACGGAATCGCTGGCATCCCGCTCGCAGCTGCATTGTGTCGCGCCGGGAATCGTGGAAACACCACGCAGACGTCGGCGTCGGCCCCGACATGGCTTCGAGCGCTGCAAGAGACAAAGTCCGAAACGACGTCAGCCGGGGCGTCGAGCACGCCGCCCGCGCTGGTCGCACTCGTGCTCGGAAATGGCGAAGGGGACCGCGCTAGCGTGCCTTGAAACGGTGAGCGGCGGTACCGCGGCGATCGCGAGAGCTCGTATCAGCCGCGCCAAAGCGAAATATTGGCGCTCGGCTCGGCGCAGTACGCCGCCTCGTCGCACGAGTACGGCCCCATGGAGGTCTGGCGACTTATCGCTGCTATTATAAGGGGCCATACGGTCCCGGCTGACGTTGTACCGCAGTGCGATTTTGGGCTTGCGCGTCTTCGTAGCTGTTTCCGCGCACTGCTGCGGAGTCGAGAATCGTGCCCAGGCACGGCTACGCGAGCGCTCGAAGCGACAGAAGTCCGAAACCACGTGAGCCGGGCCGGCGGGAGCTCGACGCCTTTCACGCAACTTTGGCGTACAAGCCGCTGCACGGCCACTACTCAGTCGGCGCCGCCGTGCAGAGGGCTGCGCTATAACACGCCGGGAACCGGGAGAGAACCGGCCGGGCGTCGTCGTCGGCCCCGCGACGTTGGCGCGAGCGCTCGAAGAGACACAGTCCCAAACGATGTCAGCCGGGGCGTCGAGCACGCCGCCCGCGCTGGTCGCACTCGTGCTCGGAAATGGCGAAGGGGCCGGGCTAGCTTTCCTCGAATCGATCGGCCGGGGGCCGCCCCGTAGGGGGACCGAAAGGCGATCGTTCAGGAAACGGCACTGGCCATTCGCGAGAAATTGCCGTTCGCGCATTCGATGGACGCGCTGCAGTTTCACGACTTCGGCATGGTGCCGCCGACGTAAGCTTTCAATCTTGCTCGCGGCGTTACGAGGCGGCACGATTTCCGCCAAACGCTCGTCGAAAGTGCCACGAGTACGGCCCCATGGAGGTTTGGGTACTTATCGCTGCTATTATATGGGGGTCCCAGAGAGCAGTCGCCCCCAAAGCGACCTGGGTGTTTGATGTGCGGCGGGCTTCGTGCCCGTCAAGCGTGTCCCCGGTATCGCTCCCGTGGATCCCACAGCTGACGTCTGCAGCCTCATCCGCTTGATGCGTTAGGGGCTGGTTGTCGGACGACGCTTTTTCCACGATATCGAGGTGTGTTCCCCATCGTCCTCGGACGAGTCAAATACGAAAGCGCCGAAGGCGCGGGCGTGACCCGTCGCCTGGCGGCTTTGCCGTCTCGGCTACGTTGCAAGTGTCGGTCGGTCCACCAGTGCTGCGGGCTCGAGAGAAACCGCAAGCCGCGATCGAGTTGACACAACCAGTCTATCGAGAATGTTGCGTGCTTCTTGCCGCGTGGCGATACCCGGCCCTGCGGGGAGGGCGCCGTAGCGAGCTCGAACGCCGTCGTCTCGGACTGTGCAAAGTGCTACACTTTGCGAGAACGAAGCGTGTTGGGGCGCCTGAAGGTGGCCTCGGCATCGCAAAAACGGCGTCCGGCCTGCTTGAAAGGCTGGACGCGCAGTTGAACGATTACCTGGTTGATCCTGCCAGTAATCATATGCTTGTCTCAAAGATTAAGCCATGCATGTCTAAGTACATGCCGAAATAAGGCGAAACCGCGAATGGCTCATTAAATCAGTTATGGTTCCTTAGATCGTTTCTTCCTACTTGGATAACTGTGGCAATTCTAGAGCTAATACATGCAGTGAGCCTGAAGCCCTTTGGGCGACGGGTGCTTTTATTAGACCAAGATCGATCGGGTTTCGGCCCGTATTGTGTGGTGACTCTGGATAACTTTGTGCTGATCGCATGGCCACGAGCCGGCGACGTTTCTTTCAAGTGTCTGCCTTATCAACTTTCGATGGTAGGTTACTTGCTTACCATGGTTGTTACGGGTAACGGAGAATCAGGGTTCGATTCCGGAGAGGGAGCCTGAGAAACGGCTACCACATCCAAGGAAGGCAGCAGGCGCGCAAATTACCCACTCCCGGCACGGGGAGGTAGTGACGAAAAATAACAATACGGGACTCTTTTGAGGCCCCGTAATTGAAATGAGTACACTCTAAATCCTTTAACGAGGATCAATTGGAGGGCAAGTCTGGTGCCAGCAGCCGCGGTAATTCCAGCTCCAATAGCGTATACTAAAGCTGCTGCGGTTAAAAAGCTCGTAGTTGGATCTCAGTTCCAGACGAGTAGTGCATCTACCCGATGCGACGGCTCGGACTGAACATCATGCCGGTCCTTTCTTGGTGCACTTCATTGTGTGCCTCGAGAAGGCCGGTGCTTTTACTTTGAAAAAATTAGAGTGCTCAACGCAGGCGAGTCGCCTGAATAAACTTGCATGGAATAATAGAACAAGACCTCGTTTCTGTTCTGTTGGTTTTTGGAATACGAGGTAATGATTAAGAGGGACAGACGGGGGCATTCGTATTGCGGCGCTAGAGGTGAAATTCTTGGACCGTCGCAAGACGAACTACTGCGAAAGCATTTGCCAAGAATGTTTTCTTTGATCAAGAACGAAAGTCAGAGGTTCGAAGGCGATCAGATACCGCCCTAGTTCTGACCATAAACGATGCCAACCAGCGATCCGCCTGAGTTACTCAAATGACTCGGCGGGCAGCTTCCGGGAAACCAAAGTGTTTGGGTTCCGGGGGAAGTATGGTTGCAAAGCTGAAACTTAAAGGAATTGACGGAAGGGCACCACCAGGAGTGGAGCCTGCGGCTTAATTTGACTCAACACGGGAAAACTTACCCGGCCCGGACACTGGGAGGATTGACAGATTGAGAGCTCTTTCTTGATTCGGTGGATGGTGGTGCATGGCCGTTCTTAGTTGGTGGAGCGATTTGTCTGGTTAATTCCGATAACGAACGAGACTCTAGCCTATTAAATAGGTGCGGGGTTCCCAGCACCTTACAACCTTCTTAGAGGGACAAGCGGCTCCTAGCCGCACGAAACAGAGCAATAACAGGTCTGTGATGCCCTTAGATGTCCGGGGCCGCACGCGCGCTACACTGAAGGAAGCAGCGTGTCTTTATCCCTGTCTGAAAAGACTGGGTAACCCGTGGAACTTCTTTCGTGATTGGGATAGGGGCTTGCAATTGTTCCCCTTGAACGAGGAATTCCCAGTAAGCGCGAGTCATAAGCTCGCGTTGATTACGTCCCTGCCCTTTGTACACACCGCCCGTCGCTACTACCGATTGAATGATTTAGTGAGGTCTTCGGACCGATGTCCGGCGCGGCCTTTCGGTTGCGCCGGTCTGTTGGAAAGATGACCAAACTTGATCATTTAGAGGAAGTAAAAGTCGTAACAAGGTTTCCGTAGGTGAACCTGCGGAAGGATCATTACCGGATTGTGAAGGGTGACGAGCGCCATTGTTTCAACCCCGTGTGGGTGAAGCAGCTCGCTGCGCCCGACGCTTTCCGCCGCTGGCCCCGCTTGGACGCGGGGACGGCTATACCCGAACATGCCGGGGACTGCCTGAATTTTGAGGGGCGCCCCGTGCGAAATTTGTTGCGCCCAGTGGACGCAGGCTGCAACCTTGGACGGTTGGCTTGGCCGCGCCCGCGGGTAGAAACGGCGTAACGCACAATGGGTGGGCTTTCTGTCCGCCTCGGCGCTCTTGCGCGGAAGGGGAGTAAGACGACCCGACCTGCTGCTTTGCCCAGTACGAGGGGAACGGCGAAGCGTGCGGTCGGTCAAGGAACTGACGGTCGAGAGCAGCTGCCGCTTAGTACACACGGAACCGTGGTGCGAGCGCTCTCCCGTCCTCCGCGGCAAACGCTGCCGAGTCTGAAAAGGCTGGCGGCTGCCGGTCGCTTCCTGCGGCGAGTATGGAGTAACGACCCGACTTTGTTGCTGCCCAAGTACTAAAGGAACGGTGTGGCGCTCGGTCGGTCATGGAAGTGGCGGTATGAGGGTGCGGCTGCCAAGTACGGAAGGAACCGTGGCCTAAAGCGCTCTCCCGTCCTCCGCGGCAAATGCTGCCGAGCCCGACAGGGCCGGCGGCTGCCGGTCGGCTCCTGCTCGTGACGCGCGAGGTGTCCGAGATCGCGGTTCAATGCGACGACGTCTGCAGGCTATTTGCCCGCCGCCGAGGGAAAGGCGGCGTTGCTGCGAAGTACCGAAGGAAACGCGGCTTTGCTACGTCGGAAGCGTTCTGCGGTTAGCGGACTTGTGCGCTTTGGGAAGGCGCCGCACGTCGAAAGAGGAAAAGTACGGACAGACGAGGGACCGTAGTCCCGGATTCGAACGCACTTGCGGCCAAGCACCTTGCTGGCTTCGTCTTCCGCCTCAAGTAGACTTGTTGTGGCTCCGGCGCAGAAAGCCCCTCCCTGGCACTGGCCGAGTGGTTTTGGAGAGCTGCGCGAGTACGCACGCCGAAAGAGCACACGCCGAAAGGCGCTCTTCGAAACCACACACAGGGAGACGCCACGTGCCTGAAACCCTGGTTGTACTGTACTGAATTGAACAAACTATTTTTCACGACTCTAAGCGGTGGATCACTCGGTTCTCGGGTCGATGAAGAACGCAGCCAGCTGCGAGACTTGGTGTGAATTGCAGGACACACTGAGCACTGATTCTTTGAACGCACATTGCGGCCTTGGGTCTTCCCTTGGCTTCGTCTGTCTGAGGGTCGGATCACATATCAAGAGAGCCTTCGGCGCACAGGGAAGGTGCGTCCGTCGACTCGTTTTGACCGCGTCGGCATCATGGACAGTACGTTGAGCGCTAATGCCACGCGCCAGCGACCTCACAAAGAAGGAGACGGTGGCGAGCCGTTGTGCCAAATCTTCGAAGAGACGGAAACGAGGCATTATAATCTACTGCAGCGCGACGTGTGCGCGCCTCTAGCAAGACCGCCGCAGGATGGTGTCGGATACCTGCAGGGAAAGAGCGGTCCAAGCGCGAGGTGTCAACGTCCGTTGCCATGTAGCGCGCACGTTTGCGAGAGAGTCGGAAGCGATCGCAATCTGCGTTGTTTGCCTTCGGAGTACGTCGAGCTCCAGAGCTGGTCGCTCGTTCGTGTCACCGCAGCTGTGTGGGCACCCCTTCCGGGCTTCGTCGCAGGAATCTGAAGATTCTTGCGAGGAGCGGGGAGGAGAAGGGTGTGCCCCCGAAAGCGGTTCGACGCGATAGCGCCGTCTGCGAGCGAGAAGAGCACGGCACGGCGCAGAAATTGCCGCGAAACGGAAAATGTCTCCTTCGAGAGCGTTGGCCGAGCTGACGCGTTCCGTCGTAGTCCGCCGTCGGTCCAAGTGCTTCGCAGTCTCTGTCCCCTAAAGACTGGGCCACTCCAGTTGGGGCAGGGGCGACGCTACACGAGACGATGCCCCCCGCCAGGTTTTAGTCGTCCCTGCGGTGCCTGCTGAAGCGGCGCGCTGCTACGGCGATCTTTGCCTCGGTGGTGTTTGGGCTTCAGACACGGTCGCTTACCACGCAACTGCTCGTGCGCCGCACGCGTGCAGGCGGTTCACCGCCTGCCAGCCTCGTCTATAAGTAGCTCCGTGTTGGGCGAAGGACGTGGTAGGGCGTCGTACTCGGTTGGCGCTGGGTTTTCGAACGTGTCGAGTCCTTTTCGGCATACCGCTCGTATGACGCACGCGCGCAGGCGTTGTGCCGCCTGCCAGCCTCGTCCGCAAGGACGTGGCAGGGCGTCGTACTCGGTCGCGCCGGAATGGGCGAAAGCGATGTATCCGTTGTCGACCTCAGATCAGGCGAGACAACCCGCTGAATTTAAGCATATCACTAAGCGGAGGAAAAGAAACCAACAGGGATTCCCCGAGTAGCTGCGAGCGAAACGGGACCGAGCCCAGCACCGAATCCCCCGTCCTTGCAGGCGGTCGGGAAATGTGGTGTATGGGAGGCGACGTTCTCGGGTGTTTGCGACGGTGCAAGTCCCCCTGACAGGGGCTTGTCCCAGAGTGGGTGCCAGGCCCGTCTCCGCCGTTGCGCGCCCGGGATGAAGCCTCCCGTGAGTCGGGTTGCTTGAGAGTGCAGCCCTAAGTGGGTGGTAAACTCCATCTAAGGCTAAATACGACCGAGAGACCGATAGTTCACAAGTACCGTGAGGGAAAGTTGAAAAGAACTTTGAAGAGAGAGTTCAAGAGTACGTGAAACCGCTTAGAGTAAAACGGGTGGGCCCTCGAAGCTCGAAAGCGGTGGGATTCAGTCTCCGGAAGACCGCGGAGCCGGCGGCGTCGGGTAAACGGCCCCCTTCGGGGGGCTGTTCCGGCTGCTGGCACGCAGACGCGGTCTCTTTTTTGTTTTTGTTTTTCTTTTTTTTTAAATTAATTTCTCCTTTAATTAATTAATGAATTATTACTCGTATTACGGTATGATAGTTGCCGGGGCACTCGATGCTACTGTTGCGTGCGTGCACAGAATGGTACTTAGTTAATAGCTAGCTACAGGTTTATTGACTTCATTAGGTCCTTGTTCAGCATGGTTGCTGTTTGCACTTCTTGAAATGGTTTTGGCGTTGCAACAACGCAAAGTACATTACCTATCTGTGTCACAGATATGCCACTGTTAAGAATATCTAGCCCGCTGTCGCTTTTAAGCGATCTGAGTGCGCGCAGTTTACTACTGTGCGTCCAGAGATTCCAGCCGTGCAAGGATGCGTTAGCGGCCAGCGGCGCTATTTATGCCATTTCCTTAGGAACCTTCTGAATATAGGCTTCCTACGTATCGCAATTTGAATTTGAATGCGCATTTAAACCTTTCCTTAACTAATGCAATATGCTAAGCTACATTAGTGAACTCTTTTTCCGTTTACGGGCCTTGGCCGTGCCTGGCGTCCTATATCTCTTAAAGGCTATGTACTGCACGGAACTAGGTTGGTTCCTTATGCAAATCTTCACGCCGCATTAACTTAAAAATTTTTCTGGTGGGTGGCGAGTGCTCATGCATATTCTATCGTTAATCCGATATCAGTATCACGTGCGATTGGGTCTCCGCAGCCCGCCGCGTGCTGCACGCTACTTAAGGGGGCGTCGGCCTGCAGCCCAGTTCAGTGCAGCGCACCTGCTACGGTCGCGCGTTTGGTCGGGCCCTCCGGGCATCATGACAGGCTGAGCTGTGGTCCGCGTCCCCGTGCCGTGCCTGCAGCGTTTGGTGAGAGCGGCGGCCCAGTCCGAGGTTTTTTTTTTTTGTGTTTTTGTTTTTCTTTTTTTTTTTAAATTAATTTCTCCTTTAATTAATTAATGAATTATTACTCGTATTACGGTATGATAGTTGCCGGGGCACTCGATGCTACTGTTGCGTGCGTGCACAGAATGGTACTTAGTTAATAGCTAGCTACAGGTTTATTGACTTCATTAGGTCCTTGTTCAGCATGGTTGCTGTTTGCACTTCTTGAAATGGTTTTGGCGTTGCAACAACGCAAAGTACATTACCTATCTGTGTCACAGATATGCCACTGTTAAGAATATTTAGCCCGCTGTCGCTTTTAGGCGATCTGAGTGCGCGCAGTTTACTACTGTGCGTCCAGAGATTCCAGCCGTGCAAGGATGCGTTAGCGGCCAGCGGCGCTATTTATGCCATTTCCTTAGGAACCTTCTGAATATAGGCTAGAAATGTCCGCTTATCGCGGACATTTCTAGCCTCTTTCCTGTACACTACTCTGTTCTGGACGCCTTTTATACGCCTGCAAAGTACCTGCGGACGTATGCGATTAGCTCACTGAGCTATCGCTAACTCGATGGTCGGTGGTTCGAATCCTGTGGCCCGGCACCTCCCCTTTCCTTCCTTTTTTTTTCTTCTTTCTTTTTTTTCTCTTTTTTTTTCTTCAAATCTTTGCTTCCCCCCCCTTTTTTTTTCTTATCTTTTTTTTTTTTTTTACTTTGGACTGGGCTCGGCGGCTGGGCTTTGATGTATGGCACGGGGGCGCTGTTTGTTGTCGTTTTGGAAGCCTCTGTCTCGGTAATAAGTCCCCAATCTTTCAATTTTTGGTTATGGCAAGCAACATTCATTTTCTTGTATATCCCTTGCAAAATATAAAGTGTCACTTGTGTGTTTACTCAGATCGTCGGATGGCACCTTTGGAGCGTCATTATGAGGAGAAGCACGGCTTAGCAATTAACTGGAGATGCTCGGTATGTACTTGCGCCTTTCGGAGCTCGCGTAGTGTTGCAGCACATTATCGGCGCTGCTCTAGTACAGCGAGTTCGGCCGCCGAGACCTCTGTCATAACTGACAACGTTAATGAGGCACCCTCGGACAGGTCGGGAGTGGGACTTCACACTGATCCCAGCTCTAATGGCAATGTCAATGAGACTATCCTTGCTTATCCACCAGCCAGTAACGAATGTAGTCAGTGTCGAACGTTACTGTCTTCCAGAGTGGCCCTCGAGGCGCATTACAAGAAAAAACATGGCGTTACGGTTCGTTGGTTATGTTCGTGCTGCTCTCAAGCCACCTACATAACATCCCACTCGGCCTCCGCGCATTTTTCGAAATGTAGGAAAAAGACCCCCTCCTTTGCAGTGGTCGAGGGTGGGGCATTAGCTAATAAAAGCGCAACCGGTCATGCGGACGCCACGGGCACTAAGACTGTCCATCCTCGTTGCTCTGGAACTACTGCGGAAGGTGATGGCAATGGAACTCTCCGGGCGAATGCCTCTCCTCGGCTCTGGAGCACCTCTGAGCTGCGTAAAGTGGCTACTGCTCGGTTTAAGCTGGGTACAAGCGCTACTGGCTATGCTATTAGCTTTTGGATCGCCGGGAGGACTGCCGCGGAGATCGATGCCCTCCTGTCCTCGGCCCAGTATGCAGAATTTGAAAAGCAACTGAAGTCAGGCAATTCGGTGGACAACTCCCGAGTCACCTTGAAGGAGAAATCCGACCCCCCTCAATTTTCAAGTGGCAGCGTGGGGCTAGCCTCTCATGGCAGGCAACATGGCAAGTCAAAAGTTCTTTCGACTGTGCGCTTACCGTTATTCTCCACCTCCTCGTCATCCTCCTCCTCTTTGGGCAGGGAAGAGCCGCCACCCACCCCTGGGCAGCTACCCAGCGCCAATTGTGGCGCTGAAGACCAGACTGTTTCCCCTGCCAGCGATGCTGGGGTGCCACCGGGGGGCGAAATCAAAGAGGTGAATAGTGCTGACCGCCAGGGGGTTCCCCAGTCGTCACCCACTGGGATGAGCGGTGGGTCTGGCCGTGCGTCGCCGGGGTACGGTGCCACTACAGCGCACTCGCCGCCCTCTGCCGGGAGGGACGTGCTAGAGGGCAGTGGGCTTAGGCCCCGGCCAACGTCGCCCGCCTCACCAGATCCCCAAACCGGCTTCATGGGGGGAGGTGTTTCAGTGGCACCTGAGGAGGAAGACTGCTTCTTTGAAGCCCTAGAACATCAGGAAGAGGAGGATGGAGATAACACGGTCGACAGCTTGCCCCACGATGATGAGACTGTTCGCCTGCCACAGTGTACGGGGGGGAGTCGGATGGATCCGGATGCGTCTACACGGGACGTCCGCTTTAGCAGTGAGTTGAGAGATTTCTCTTATGGGCCTCAGGCTCCGGCTGGCTCATCTCTAGGGAGTACTGTTCCCGGCGATCAGGCGGAACCATCTAGAAGGCCGCGGTCCCGCGCAGTGCCCACAGCTAGCGCTTACCAGCCCTGGACCGAGCCACAGATACGCATTTTGGCCCAGGCCGAGGCTAGGTTGCCACCCGGCGAGCGCCTGGTTAATGCAGCTCTGGCCGCGATATACACTACACGCTCTCTCGATGCCATAAAGTGCCTGAGAAGGCAAGCTAGGTATCGAGAGATCCTGGCCGAAGAGTCCGCGCAGGTTGTCACTTTGGCACCGGTGGGGCCTACTCTGTACGAGGCCGAACTGTGTGACACCGGTGCCAATATTACGCCCTCTGACGGCCAGGGTCTCTCGATTGACGAGGTTCGAGACCTGCTTTTAGCCTGTGGCGTCGATGAGCGTGGCCTTGCTGTAAACCTCGTGAGTTCCCCTCTCACAATGAGCGACTTGCGCTTAATCTACGAATATTTTGGCGTGAAAAGTCGACGTGGCCGGAGGCGGGGTGGGAAACCTGACGATCTAAAAGTACAAAGGCGCCCTAATGAAAGCGCACGTTCCTTTAAACGGCGTCTTTACGCCGAACATCAGCGCCTATATACCCTGGGCCCAAAAGTCCTTCTTGAGGAATTAATCTCTAGCAGCGGTACTCTCAAACCTCTGACCCTGGAGGACATTCATGACACGTTCGACGAGATTTTCTCTTCTGAGTCCCCTCACGTTGAGGAGGTCGGCGTGGATGGCGGTCTACCCCAGAGCTGCCCTAGAGTCTCGGCTGAGGAGGTGGTTTTGGCGCTAAAGGGCATGGTTGCTTCGTCGGCCCCTGGTCCCGACGGAGTAACCGTGCGCGAACTTAGAAAAATTCCGCCAGAGGTTTTAGCACTAATACTATCTAACTGGCTGACCCACCATAATATTCCGGACGAGCTCCGCATTTCGCGCACTGTTTTCATTCCGAAGTCAGTCGACGTATCTTCAGCATCTGAGCTTAGACCACTCACTATTTCGTCGGTATTGTTACGGCTGTACTCCCGCGTGCTTCTAGCCAGACTACAGGAGACCTATAAATTCCACCCACTACAGAGTGGGTTCTCCAGGGACCGGTCGGCGCAGTCCAACCTTCTGCTATTGCAGGGGTTAATGAAACATGCAAAACGCTTTAACCGACATTTCTATGCTGCCTCGCTTGACCTTCGGAAGGCTTTCGACTCCGTCAGTCGTCATGCGCTTCTCTCTTCCTTACGAGAGGGAGGGGCGCATGATGACTACGTGCTGTCGATCGCTGACCAATATTATGGTCAGTCTACTACTTTTTCCTATCGAGGCAGGTCCGACGGGATCAGAGTTTTTGTGCAGAGGGGGATCAAACAGGGTGATCCCCTATCTCCGTTCTTGTTTAATCTGGCACTTGACCCCCTTCTGCACAGCCTCAACTCGTCCGGATGCGGTTACACAGTAGAGGGTGAGACTGTGTCGGCCCTTGCCTATGCCGACGATCTTATTTTAACAGCTTCAAGTTACGAAGAACTGGTGAGGAACCTCGACGTGGCATTACAACACTTCCGAAAGATTGGATTGGCTTTAAATCCTAGTAAAACCCAGTATTTTGGGTGGAGGTACGAGGCCCATCGGCTCAAGTGGTTTGACTACGACATCCCCCAGCTTCATCTGGGAGATGCCGTGGTCAGCCCCAAGAGCCGAAATGAACCTATCAGGTATCTGGGTCTCGACCTCTTCGTCAACAAACCTCCGAAGGCTTCAATTACATTAATTGAGAAAGAATTGGCATTCATTAATTCGGCCAAATTGAAGCCTTTTCAGAAATTACATTGTATTTCGACCTTATTGGTCCCTAAATTGTTATATGCCACGTCAAGCTCCCTCTCAGTTCTGCCTATCACTGCAAATATTGATAGGTCTGTCCGGCAGGCGATTAAGCAAATTTTGCACCTGCCGGCATCATTCCCAGACTTCATGGTTCATGCCCCGCATCGAGCAGGTGGCCTGGGCGTCTTGGAGCTCTCTCGCGTTTCGGCCGAATCGCAAGTCAAGTCCTTCGCGAGGCTCCAGCGTCTAGGCTCTCCGATCGTGGATGCCGTTCTGGACGGCGCGCTTGGCGGTTTCCGGCAGCAGCTAGAGGAGAAGATGGGCGTGCCGTCGGGGATCGTCGAGTCGACGCCTCTGGATAGGGCACTGCATACAGCCCGAAAATCACACTTGGAGGATGTCAAGAAAAAATACACGAACAAAAGCCTTTTTGCTTTCGAGAGCGATCCAATTGGGAATAGGTGGCTCAGTCCGAACACAAAGTTCATGAGTGATGGGGACCGTATCAAGGCCCT
>NC_134578.1:127202925-127227925 GCF_050947875.1 Dermacentor variabilis
TCTTTTCCTTAAAGCTAGCCGTAGAACAAGCGCTTTCTATCTAATCATTACAATAAGAATCCAGCATCATCGGCGCGATTAAAGTTCGGGAACTGGCGATTTTTAATGCCGCGATCACGAAGGTTAACAGCATGTTCATACAAGGGGTGACGTGACGCAAGGCGTGATTTTTCAGCATACCAGTCACGATATCTAATCGAATCTAAGATTGAAATGGCGTTCTTAATTAGTTTGGTTCCAGATAGAACAAACAGAAATAAAAAAAAGGTTGTCTTTGATTGCCATTCAAATCTTAAGACCGCGTGTAGAAAGTGTTCCGGCTTACATTCGGCAAATCAAAATGAACGGCTAAAATTAGTCTATCCCATTAGGTTTCATGCGGGAGATCACGCGAAAGGCAGCCATTCTTCTTTACATGGTTTCTCTCTTTTGCGCTGTCATTTGCGCGTGCAAATTTCTTCGTACGGGAATTTTATGAAGCGAAGGCAGCTACAGACCGTTTTCATTGTTTCGTTCATGTTCGTAGGCGCAAATTTTCAAACCTAGTGCTTGGAGGAACATTTCCGCTGCTCTAGAAGGGCATGACAGTGCCCGCTCTTTCATTTCTCCAATCGCTCGCAAACACATTGCATTGCCAGTCTACAGCGGCAATACAAAGCGACGTTTCACCATGCACGTCGAAGTTGATTACCAGTACCGCGCCAGCGTCGACTGGCCGCCGAAGCGACGAGCTCAGCAGCGCATGCGCAAGGGCCGACACCACCCCAACCGAGCTTCCCTGCTTATCGGAGAGAGCAGGTGCGCGTGAACACGGGCGCGCCTGAGTATCTGAGTTTAAAAAAAAAAAAGAACTGTGCCCGAGGCAGTGACAAAGACAAGTGGTCGCGGTCGCTCTGAATCTTATCGTATTATAGAAAAGGCGGGTTGGCGGCGCTTCCTCGAGGGTCAAAACGTACAATCGTCGAACTAGCGCTCCCGGCGTCAAGTGGAGTGCATCCTTCTTCTTGTAACGGTTTGCAATTGACTGCTTGAATGTGCCGACCACGCGTCACGGGTCGCGTATAGAGCCAACCGTTGGCAAGAACGCGTCTAGCGTAGCAGCAGAACCGATCGCGGTTGCGATAACCCATCGCTGCGTAGCGAAAGAAAAAAAAAACGAACGCACCCACACGCAGTTTGTAGCAATAACCGCACAAACCAATGTGGTTTTAAATGTAGCTTCGCAGGTCACAGTAGAAGGGCACTGAAACTTTCTCATAACGCACACTGCTGTAGTCCACAAAGAACAAAGCGCACAAAACAGATCTGATACAGCCGCACTGCATTATTTCGTGTTTTCACTATATCATAACTTTCGTGTGCATGCCACGCAGGCCAGGAGTAAAAGGCAAGAAAAAAAAATGATACGCGATCCTAAGCTTTGACTTGGCTGCTGTGGCATTTATGTTCTCTAGGCGAACGCAACGCGCCAGCCTCGACTGGCCGCCGAAGCGACGAGCTCAGCAGCGCATGCGCAAGGGCCCACACCACCCCAACCGAGCTTCCCTGCTTATCGGAGAGAGCAAGTGCGCGTGAACACGGGCGCGTCTGAGTATCTGAGCTTAAAAAAAAAAAAAAAACTGTGCCCGAGGCAATGACAATGGCAAGTGGTCGCGGTCGCTCTGAATCTTATCGTATTATAGAAAAGGCGGGTTGGTGGCGCTTCCTCGAGGGTCAAAACGTACAATCGTCCAACTAGCGCTCCCGGCGTCAAGTGGAGTGCATCCTTCTTCTTGGAACGGTTTGCAATTGACTGCTTGAATGTGCCGACCACGCGACACGCGTCGCGTATAGAGCCAACCGTTGGCAAGAACGCGTCTAGCGTAGCAGCAGAACCGATCGCGGTTGCGATAACCCATCGCTGGTAGCGAAAGAAAAAGACGAACGCACCCACACGCAGTTTGTAGCAATAACCGCGCAAACCAATGTGGTTTTAAATGTAGCTTCGCAGGTCACAGTAGAAGGGCACTGAAACTTTCTCATAACGCACACCGCTGTAGTCCACAAAGAACAAAACGCACAAAATAGATCTGATACAGCCGCACTGCATTATTTCGTGTTTTCACTATATCATAACTTTCGTGTGCATGTCACGCAGGCCAAGGAGTAAAAGGCAAGAAAAAAAAGATGATACGCGATCCTAAGCTTTGACTTGGCGGCTGTGGCATTTATGTTCTCTAGGCGAACGCAATGCACAAACTGAACTCGAATTTCCAATAATGGAAGTTCGTATTTGGCGACACTGGTTGTATTTTTGACTAATATTTGCGTTTTTCGCCCGTGCATGCGCTTCACTGCGCTACTCTTTGCCCCTTCAACGCGGCTTCACTGCAATGCGGGAGTGTTCTGCGTTAAGCCGAACCAACAGGCAAAATCGCGCCTAGCACATAGAGTCCCCCCCCCCCCAAAAAAAAAAGGCGGAAAAGAAAAGCAGCCTTATTTAAACGAGAAAGATGCCACGAGTGCCCCAACGGAAAGCTTTAAGGGTTACCGAAGGGTAACTGAGGGCGACGCAACGAGCTTTGGCAAGAAGGACGATGGGTGTAGCGTCACGAGAGATAGGAATAGAGCAGATCGAGGGGCGAGCGAACAAACGCGAGTTAATGACACCTTAGTTTAAACCATGAAAAAAAGAAATGGGCATGCAATGGGGGGGGGGGGGAAGATGGTCATTGAGGGTTACGGACTCAATTCCAAGAGAAGGGAAGCGTAGCAGGGGGTGGCAGAAAGTTGGGAGGGCAGATTAGATTAGGAAATGTGCAGGGACTACATGGCAACAATTAGCACGTGACCGGGGTACTTGGATACTTATGGGAGAGGCCTTTGCCCTGCACTGGGCGTAACCAGGAGGAGGAGGATGAAAAGGTAGCAACAGGTCTTCATAACATACAGGTTGGAAAGCTGGAGCACCTTTGAACCCTTGAATATATTTCGCAAGGCTTGGCCACACGACAAGCTTGTTTTCGAGGCGTTCGCTCCCACTGCTGCGAAAATGTGCACACAACGGCTGCACAGTAGTTGCCAGAAAGCGGGCACTCTATTTTTCTTTCATAGGGAATCTTTCTTCCACTCGGGCAGCGGATTTTGGCAGGGCGAGCTTGCGTTGGCGCTGTGGTTTACGGATCCAAGCAATAGTGAACTCAAAAATCCAGTGTTGGCTTTGAGCGGGATTCACATTGGTTGCCGAACCCACGGCTAATCATACACCCCCCCCCCCTCCCCGTCCTATAGTGGCTCATTACAGCAGACAGAAACATCGGATAAATAACAATCCTATTTCTTAGACATATAATTTGCCGATTCTCCCTCCTGGTTCTTTCTTTTGCTGTCATTTATTTTTCTCGAAGGCCGTAATAAGAAATTTGCTGGTGCGGCTGTCCCATTTGCGCGGCAAGAAGTGCGACGCTACACACAGGTGGAGTGGCCGTTTAATTACTCTCGTGGTCCGCGAACCGGCGTCGTTGCGTATGGTATAGGAATGGTGCGTGTGAAGTCAGTGGTCGCTTCGAGCTTGTGTTCTTCATTTTGATTGAATGAAGTCTCACCGAAGTGAGCGGGGGCCGATCCCGGAGGTAGTGCAATACCGGGCCGACCTGCGGCGGAGGTGAAGCAGGCTTCAAGCACTCCGCCAACTTCCAAAAATAGGTTTAATATCGTGGGTCCACATAGAACCCGTATCAGATATTAAGCTGATAAGAACAGAGTTTTTTATTATGCTAGTTACACATCACATCATAAATATTTGTTACGAAACCAAGGAAAAAACGGATAAAAGGTGTGTAGTCTAAAACCGACAAACAAATGACTAAAAAAACTAGTTAGTGGTGTTAGTAATAAAAGGCTAAAACTGTAAAGGTGTAAAACAGCAAAAATCGCTTCTCTAAAAACATAAGATCATCTAAGAGGTGCCGACATCGGCTCTAAAAATCTTTGTAGAGGCGCTGATAGTATCGCTGATGCACAGGCGTTTGAGTGTCCGTAGGTATGACCTACTGCACAGCCTGCGCATCACGCGATCATTCCCCTGATCCCAGGTGCCAAGGCAGCCGACGACCACCGCGTCCACCGTCACGCGTCCCATTTGCGCGGCAAGAAGTGCGACGCTACACACAGGTGGAGTGGCCGTTTAATTACTCTCGTGGTCCGCGAACCGGCATCGTTGCGTATGGTATAGGAATGGTGCGTGTGAAGTCAGTGCTCGCTTCGAGCTTGTGTTCTTCATTTTGATTAAATGAAGTCTCACCGAAGTGAGCGGGGGCCGATCCCGGAGGTAGTGCAATACCGGGCCGACCTGCGGCGGAGGTGAAGCAGGCTTCAAGCACTCCGCCAACTTCCAAAAATAGGTTTAATATCGTGGGTCCACATAGAACCCGTATCAGATATTAAGCTGATAAGAACAGATATTTTTATTATGCTAGTGACAATACATCATAAATACGTGTTACAGAACCAAGGAAAAAACGAGTAAAAGGTGTATAATCTAAAACAGGTAACCAAATGACTAAAAAAACTAGTTAGTGGTGTTAGTAATAAAAGGCTAAAACTGTAAAGGTGTAAAACAGTAAAAAATCGCTTCTCTAAAAACATAAGATCGTTTAAGAGGTGCCGACATGGGCTCTAAAAATCTTTGTAGAGGCGCTGATAGTGTCGCTGATGCACAGGCGTTTGAGTGTCCGTAGGTACGACCTACTACATAGCCTGCGCATCACCCGGTCGTTCCCCACATCCCAGCTGCCAAGGCAGCCGACGACCACCGCGTCCACCGTCACGCGCTGGAACCGCCGGAGGAGATGACGCTGTACAGGGGCGTGCTTCTCCTCCTTAGCCTTCCGGGCGTCCTGGAATGCCTGCAGCCTGTTCTCGAAAGGGCAGCAGACATCCAGGATGAGTGCCTCCTCTCCACGGGCCAATACCAGGTCGGGCTTGAGTGATGTGTTGCCCACGACCTGGTTCTCCGCAATGACTGTAAACCGACCCAAGGCAGCCTTTTTTATTCTGGCGACGATGGTGTTATGACGCTCCGTCATGGCCCGGCTCTGCCGCATGCAGTGGCAAAGTACATGCGGCAGTGTCTCCTCCCCATACCCGCAGCGTCTGCATCTTTTGTCCGCTGCGGGTGCCCAGAGTCTTGTGGCATTGAGGGGGAGGAGATTTAGACGGGCTCGATGCACGAAGCGCCAGTCGATGAAGTGGGTGTAGCGGCCGGACCTCATGAAGTGGGAGTTTGCCGGGTCGGCCGCCACACACACCATCGCCTTGCCTTGGTTCGGTTTGTCTTGCAGAGTCCTGTCCCTTTCAGTGGAGAGGAGCGCCCGGATGGTCTTAACCAGCTTGTGGCGGTTCCTCGCTGACACAGAGGCCTCTCCGCAGTTGATGCGGGCTCCGTGCTCCAACAGCTCCCAGGCGACGGAGAGGCGACGGGAGGCTTTCCGGGCCTCCGTCCACACAGACTGGACCTGTGTGGACGTTTGTCGGAAGTCGCCCTCCGTCTCGCCTGAGAGGTAGGCCTCCATGTCCTCGGTGTTCGCGGGTCGTCTCAGCCGCCTTGACACTACGCCCTCGAGCTCTCCTGCCGCACGCTCCCGGACCTCCACGTCGGTCGACGTCAGTAGCTTGAAGGCTCCATCCACCCGACAGATGTCGCTGAGCTCCGCCGCAAGTGGGATCCCTGCACTGCCAGCCTGAGAGCTTCCGTACAAGTATTCATTGGAAGCTCTGGCTGGCACGTACAGGGTCTTCTTGATGAGCGGGCGGAGCTCCTCGTCCAGGCGTTGCCACTCTCCTTTGCTGGCAAGGCCCACCCGCATGGCAAAGTTGAGGGCTGGATACAAAAATGTTTTGATAGCATCCAGCCTCTGCCATGGGGCGAGCATAGAGGAGAGCAGCTTTCTGCCCAGGTGGATGGCCTCGTCGACCGTCGTCTCGTCCGGTAGCACCCTGAACCCCACTGGACGGCCCAGGAACTTGTGCCCTTGGAAGTCGCCAAGCGCCGGAATCGGGTCGCCACCCACGGTGAAGGAGGTGGGCCGTGTACCCACGGGGTGGCGACCAGACAGGTGTAGAGACCGGCACTTGGCGGCGTTGAGTCGCAGCCCGAGCCGGGCCGACAGGGCTGTTACACGGTCCAAGCGGCTCTGCAGGGTGGTGGGATCCGCGGCCAGCAGCGTCAGATCATCGGCGTAGGCAAGGATGTTGTGCTGCCTATCGCCTCCCTGTACTGCACGGATGACCGGGTCCACCACCAGGTTGAAAAGCAGGCCGCTCAGAGGACAGCCCTGTCTCAGCCCAGCTCCGATGGTGATTGGCTCCGTAATGCCAGCTGCTGCCACGACGCAGGTGGTGTTGGCGCGGTAGAGGTCTTCAACGATGGTAGCAAAGGCCTCCCCCGCGCCGGCGCCGCGGACAGCGTCGACGAGGGCCTGATGGGCGACCGAGCCGAAAGCGTTGGCAAAATCGAGGAACCCCACGCACAGCTCCCCGCCTCCTGTCCTGGCGTCATCCAGGCGTCCCTGCAGCACGAAGTTGTGTTCAAACACCCCATCGTGCGGCAGGAAGCCCTTCTGACACCTGGACAGCACCGCATGGTCGCCCAACCACCTCTGCAGCCGGGTGGTGAGACACCCGGCATACAGTTTGGCGATCGTGCGACCAAGGGCAATGGGTCGCCAGTTTGTGGGGTCCTCGCGGTCGCCCTTCTTGTAGATCAGGATAGTCCTCGTCGATTTCCAGCTCAGGGGCGTGCGGCGGTATTGGAGGCATACGTTGTATACCGCCGCCAGGAACCTGCCCTCAGGGTCCACCTGCCTCCAGTGGTGGTACGTGAGGCGGTCCTCCCCTGGAGCTGTACTCTCGCATTTACGGAGCTTGGCTGCGACTTCTTCCGGTGTAAAAGGGCACAAGTCCAGTTCTTCGGTGGCTGGAAGCCTTGACCTCAGGATGCTGGTATCCACGGGTGTTGGTGACCAGAGGTTCGAGTAGTGGTCCTGCAGTGCGTGGGGGTCGATCGGACAGAGCTGGGACGGGCCTTCAGTGATTAACCGCACTGCCCGGCGCCGGTTCCTTCTGTATAGAGTTTGTATCTGCTGGGGGTTGTCGGGGTTCACCTCGCGCCTCCGTGATTGGCGCGAGTCCCCGACTGGCAGCCGCAGGTGTTTGGTTGCGGCTGCAATGGCACGGTCGAGGATGTTTTCAAACCGTGCCCACTCCCCAGCAGACTCAGGCAACCGGCTCAATGCCCGCAGCTCTGCCGTTTCCTCCGCTAAGGTCCACGCACTGCCCTCTGGCCGTGTGGTACCAGCATGTTCGTCCTGGGTCCCGAAGTCCTGGTTGCTTCCGTCATGGTCCTGCACCTCTGCCCTGCCTGGGGAGAGCTCCTGCATGGCCGCCGGCTCGTGAGCCTCGGAGACTGGTGCTCCCGGGCTGCCTCGGTTGGACGGCAGCGATGGTGTTGGAGAGGGAGAGGCCGAGGCCGCGGTCCGCCCTGACTGGTTTGGCGTCCGCGGAGAAGGTGCCTCGGCCGTCTCGCCATCGCTGCTGTGTCCGGGTGTTCCCCGAGGTGCCACAGGAGACGGCTCCTGGTCGGCGGCCTGCCCGGTCGCCACTGCTGGTGTTCCAAGAGGGTCCTCAGCGGGACCCTCGGTGCTGTCCTGCTCTGCTGGGGGGGTGCCGTTGCTGTCCTGCTCCGACGCACCAATGGCAGCACCCGCGGCGAGATCACGCCTGGCTGCTAGTGCCGCCTCCCTCCTGTGCCACTGCTCGTGGTTGCTCAAGCCCCTCCTTGTGGGGAAGGACATTGAGCAACTGCCACATTGGTGTGGCAGGGCAGCAGGGGGGGCGGCAGTCGAGTTGGCTGCAGCCAGGCAGGCGTGAGAGGCTGGTCGAAGCCCCAGTGTCTCACCGCAGATGCTGCACACGTTGATGGTGCGCCGGATTCTGGTGCCGTGTTCGAGTTCCAGGTGCCGCTGGAGGGACTGCCGCCGCGCTGTCCATTTGGCCGCGGCATAGGCAGCTCGGCAGCCCTCTTCGCAGCACCGGACCGTGTGGGGCACGGGAAAGAACACCGTGAGGGTGCCATCCTCACGGGCCGGCTGGCGTTCCTGCCCAGGGGTGTTGGGGTCGCCATCGTCCTCGCTGATGTCATGGACCGTGCGGCCGTGGCCCCCAGAGTCCATTAGATGGTCTTACCTTCCGGACCCGGCGGCTCTCCTTAAAGGAGGCCAGGTCCGGAGGCTAGGGGGCCACCAGGGATGGCAGCGAGTGGGCCGGGCCCATGACAGACGATGGCGAAGGCAGGGGCCAGCCGGTTGTGCCCCAGCACAGCACCAGTCGGGACGGCAGGACCAGCGGGCACCCCGCAGGCAGGCAGCACCAAGCAGTGGTCGGGCCGAGCGGGGCAGGAGTCTCCGAGGGGCGGCAGGCAGCGCCAGGCAGCGGCAGGACCAGGAAGCGGGCCGGTGTGGGTCGTCCAGGGGCCACCAGGTAGTACACACACCTGCTGATACTACACTTTGATCTTAGCCAAAAGGCCGAGAAGCGATGTCCTTCACTTCACTCCATTGTACTACTGCCTTGTGGGCGCCCTGCCGACATTGGTAACCTCAGCAACAGCGTGGGCAATTTTCTAAATTTCAGCCTGTCTAGAGACTCTATGCTCTCTATCTGAGGAATAAACTCGCGACGCCTCAGTCTTTCGCTGTTAACGAAACGCTGTCGCGTAGAAACGAGACCCGAGTGCAAGCTTGTTTGTAAGGCCAAACCAACGACGGCAACCTCGTAGAAAACGGAGCAGGCGAGCGGAAAACACGCGCAAGGGGAATGCTTATTTGCGTCTGAATGCGGCCGCTCGAGGTGACTTTCTTTGAGGCCTTCGTTTCGAGCCCGTGCGCAAGTGTAATATAGCACGCGCATTTCCTTCATTTCTTTTTATTTACCGCAAGGCCCACTGAAAATTTTGATACGGCACAGGCCGGGACGGATCGCAACGTGTAGAATCGACCGGCAGAATTAGGTAGCGTGCCCCATGTACGAAGACGAGCAACATAGAAGTGAATGAAAAAAAAATAAATATAGAAAAGACTGCGCACTCCTTCCAACCGGAAACAGAGGGGGGAGAAGAATCGCCATGTGAAGCACAGGTATTGTATGTTAAAAAAAAGTGCTACCTCATAATGTTTACCACTATCGCGCGCGCGCGTGTGTGTATATGTATATGTACACACATACATACATACATACATACATATATATATATATATATATATATATACACACACACACACACACACACATACACACATGCTAGCATAGCTTAAACGCAGCTTTGAAGCTCAGCCTTACACAAGAAGAAAGCACCACCCCTTTCGCAATCCCCATTGAACCATTTAAGTGAGAAACGTGAGTACAGCCAGGTCGTTCGAAACTGGCGCGAAAACGCATTGGCGCCATCTGTGTACGGAACTAGGAAAACCTACGGACTTCGCCATACAGAAAGAAAGGTAGATGGCGCGAGCGAACTAGAGCCAGTGAGTAATGGCAGAAACGTCTTGGGAAGAGAGAAAAAAAAAACACGCAAAGGTTGTTGGCTTGTGGCAGCATTCTATTTTACAGCGAGCAAAGAGCATAGCAGCTTCTAAAGGAGCAGCTAAAAAAAGAAGAACGTGAGAGAGGGAGACAAACAGGCGTGTTTCCTTAGAATGCAGAGCATGCAGCACACACAATCAAGTGCCAAAGAGACCGGGAAAGCAGATGGCGCGAAGGCGTATGTCGTCAAAGCTTGAAAGCAATTTATAAACTACAAGGCGCGCCGAAGTCAACCTACTCTCATCAGGTTGCTCCCGCCTCCAATTGCATTTAAATTAAAATTACAGTCGCCTCAAAGGCAGAGAGAGAGAGAGAGAGAGAAAATAAATACACTCGCTTCGTGCAGCTGCACCCGCTCAAATTTTACAGCAAGAGCACTCCCGAAAGCGCAAAGCCCGCTGCTGCCTGGCCGGAATGCGCTCGCTTCAGGAAATCGCCGTGCTTGCCTCGGCAACCAAGAGGTGTCGCTTGGCACACTGCTGCATTGTAGCACACCGGGAACCGTGCAGACGTCGGCGATCGCCTCGACATCGCTGCGAGCGCTCGAAGAGACAAAGTCCGAAACGACGTCAGCCGGGGCGGCGGGAGCTCGATACCCTTCACGCAACTTCTGCGTGTACACCGCCGAACGGCCACGACGGAATCGCTGGCATCCTGCTCGCAGCTGCATTGTGTCGCGCCGGGAATCGTGGAAACACCACGCAGACGTCGGCGTCGGCCCCGACATGGCTTCGAGCGCTCCAAGAGACTAAGTCCGAAACGACGTCAGCCGGGGCGTCGAGCACGCCGCCCGCGCTGGTCGCACTCGTGCTCGGAAATGGCGAAGGGGACCGCGCTAGCGTGCCTTGAATCGGTGAGCGGCGGTACCGCGGCGATCGCGAGAGCTCGTATCAGCCGCGCCAAAGCGAAATATTGGCGCTCGGCTCGGCGCAGTACGCCGCCTCGTCGCACGAGTACGGCCCCATGGAGGTCTGGCCACTTATCGCTGCTATTATAAGGGGAGAACCGGGCCGGCGTCGTCGTCGGCGCCGCGACGTTGGCGCGCGCGCTCGAAGAGACAAAGTCCGAAACGACGTCAGCCGGGGCGGCGGGAGCTCGATACCCGTCACGAAACTTCTGCGTGTACACCGCCGCACGGCCACGACGGAATCACTGGCATCCTGCCCGCAGCTGCATTGTGTCGCGCCGGGAATCGTGGAAACACCACGCAGACGTCGGCGTTGGCCCCGACGTGGCTTCGAGTGCTCCAAGAGACAAAGTCCGAAACGACGTCAGCCGGGGCGTCGAGCACGCCGCCCGCGCTGGTCGCACTCGTGCTCGGAAATGGCGAAGGGGACCGCGCTAGCGTGCCTTGAATCGGTGAGCGGCGGTACCGCGGCGATCGCGAGAGCTCGTATCAGCCGCGCCAAAGCGAAATATTGGCGCTCGGCTCGGCGCAGTACGCCGCCTCGTCGCACGAGTACGGCCCCATGGAGGTCTGGCCACTTATCGCTGCTATTATAAGGGGCCATACGGTCCCGGCTGACGTTGTACCGCAGTGCGATTTTCGGCTTGCGCGTCTTCGTAGCTGTTTCCGCGCACTGCTGCGGAGTCGAGAATCGTGCCCAGGCACGGCTACGCGAGCGCTCGAAGCGACCGAAGTCCGAAACGACGTCGGCCGGGGCGGCGGGAGCTCGATACCCTTCACGAAACTTCTGCGTGTACACCGCCGCACGGCCACGACGGAATCGCTGGCATCCCGCTCGCAGCTGCATTGTGTCGCGCCGGGAATCGTGGAAACACCACGCAGACGTCGGCGTCAGCCCCGACGTGGCTTCGAGCGCTCCAAGAGACAAAGTCCGAAACGACGTCAGCCGGGGCGTCGAGCACACCGCCCGCGCTGGTCGCACTCGTGCTCGGAAATGGCGAAGGGGACCGCGCTAGCGTGCCTTGAATCGGTGAGCGGCGGTACCGCGGCGATCGCGAGAGCTCGTATCAGCCGCGCCAAAGCGAAATATTGGCGCTCGGCTCGGCGCAGTACGCCGCCTCGTCGCACGAGTACGGCCCCATGGAGGTCTGGCGACTTATCGCTGCTATTATAAGGGGCCATACGGTCCCGGCTGACGTTGTACCGCAGTGCGATTTTCGGCTTGCGCGTCTTCGTAGCTGTTTCCGCGCACTGCTGCGGAGTCGAGAATCGTGCTCAGGCACGGCTACGCGAGCGCTCGAAGCGACCGAAGTCCGAAACGACGTCGGCCGGGGCGGCGGGAGCTCGATACCCTTCACGAAACTTCTGCGTGTACGCCGCCGCACGGCCACGACGGAATCACTGGCATCCTGCCCGCAGCTGCATTGTGTCGCGCCGGGAATCGTGGAAACACCACGCAGACGTCGGCGTTGGCCCCGACGTGGCTTCGAGTGCTCCAAGAGACAAAGTCCGAAACGACGTCAGCCGGGGCGTCGAGCACGCCGCCCGCGCTGGTCGCACTCGTGCTCGGAAATGGCGAAGGGGACCGCGCTAGCGTGCCTTGAATCGGTGAGCGGCGGTACCGCGGCGATCGCGAGAGCTCGTATCAGCCGCGCCAAAGCGAAATATTGGCGCTCGGCTCGGCGCAGTACGCCGCCTCGTCGCACGAGTACGGCCCCATGGAGGTCTGGCCACTTATCGCTGCTATTATAAGGGGCCATACGGTCCCGGCTGACGTTGTACCGCAGTGCGATTTTGGGCTTGCGCGTCTTCGTAGCTGTTTCCGCGCACTGCTGCGGAGTCGAGAATCGTGCCCAGGCACGGCTACGCGAGCGCTCGAAGCGACAGAAGTCCGAAACGACGTCAGCCGGGGCGGCGGGAGCTCGACGCCTTTCACGAAACTTTGGCGTACAAGCCGCCGCACGGCCACTAGTTAGTCGGCGTCACCGTGCAGAGGGCTGCACTATAGCTCGCCGGGAACTGGGGGAGAACCTGGCGGGCGTCGTCGTCGGCCCCGCGACGTTGGCGCGAGCGCTCGAAGAGACCAAGTCCGAAACGACGTCAGCCGGGGCGGCGGGAGCTCGATACCCTTCACGAAACTTCTGCGTGTACGCCGCCGCACGGCCGCGACGGAATCGCTGGCATCCCGCTCGCAGCTGCATTGTGTCGCGCCGGGAATCGTGGAAACACCACGCAGACGTCGGCGTCGGCCCCGACATGGCTTCGAGCGCTGCAAGAGACAAAGTCCGAAACGACGTCAGCCGGGGCGTCGAGCACGCCGCCCGCGCTGGTCGCACTCGTGCTCGGAAATGGCGAAGGGGACCGCGCTAGCGTGCCTTGAAACGGTGAGCGGCGGTACCGCGGCGATCGCGAGAGCTCGTATCAGCCGCGCCAAAGCGAAATATTGGCGCTCGGCTCGGCGCAGTACGCCGCCTCGTCGCACGAGTACGGCCCCATGGAGGTCTGGCGACTTATCGCTGCTATTATAAGGGGCCATACGGTCCCGGCTGACGTTGTACCGCAGTGCGATTTTGGGCTTGCGCGTCTTCGTAGCTGTTTCCGCGCACTGCTGCGGAGTCGAGAATCGTGCCCAGGCACGGCTACGCGAGCGCTCGAAGCGACAGAAGTCCGAAACCACGTGAGCCGGGCCGGCGGGAGCTCGACGCCTTTCACGCAACTTTGGCGTACAAGCCGCTGCACGGCCACTACTCAGTCGGCGCCGCCGTGCAGAGGGCTGCGCTATAACACGCCGGGAACCGGGAGAGAACCGGCCGGGCGTCGTCGTCGGCCCCGCGACGTTGGCGCGAGCGCTCGAAGAGACACAGTCCCAAACGATGTCAGCCGGGGCGTCGAGCACGCCGCCCGCGCTGGTCGCACTCGTGCTCGGAAATGGCGAAGGGGCCGGGCTAGCTTTCCTCGAATCGATCGGCCGGGGGCCGCCCCGTAGGGGGACCGAAAGGCGATCGTTCAGGAAACGGCACTGGCCATTCGCGAGAAATTGCCGTTCGCGCATTCGATGGACGCGCTGCAGTTTCACGACTTCGGCATGGTGCCGCCGACGTAAGCTTTCAATCTTGCTCGCGGCGTTACGAGGCGGCACGATTTCCGCCAAACGCTCGTCGAAAGTGCCACGAGTACGGCCCCATGGAGGTTTGGGTACTTATCGCTGCTATTATATGGGGGTCCCAGAGAGCAGTCGCCCCCAAAGCGACCTGGGTGTTTGATGTGCGGCGGGCTTCGTGCCCGTCAAGCGTGTCCCCGGTATCGCTCCCGTGGATCCCACAGCTGACGTCTGCAGCCTCATCCGCTTGATGCGTTAGGGGCTGGTTGTCGGACGACGCTTTTTCCACGATATCGAGGTGTGTTCCCCATCGTCCTCGGACGAGTCAAATACGAAAGCGCCGAAGGCGCGGGCGTGACCCGTCGCCTGGCGGCTTTGCCGTCTCGGCTACGTTGCAAGTGTCGGTCGGTCCACCAGTGCTGCGGGCTCGAGAGAAACCGCAAGCCGCGATCGAGTTGACACAACCAGTCTATCGAGAATGTTGCGTGCTTCTTGCCGCGTGGCGATACCCGGCCCTGCGGGGAGGGCGCCGTAGCGAGCTCGAACGCCGTCGTCTCGGACTGTGCAAAGTGCTACACTTTGCGAGAACGAAGCGTGTTGGGGCGCCTGAAGGTGGCCTCGGCATCGCAAAAACGGCGTCCGGCCTGCTTGAAAGGCTGGACGCGCAGTTGAACGATTACCTGGTTGATCCTGCCAGTAATCATATGCTTGTCTCAAAGATTAAGCCATGCATGTCTAAGTACATGCCGAAATAAGGCGAAACCGCGAATGGCTCATTAAATCAGTTATGGTTCCTTAGATCGTTTCTTCCTACTTGGATAACTGTGGCAATTCTAGAGCTAATACATGCAGTGAGCCTGAAGCCCTTTGGGCGACGGGTGCTTTTATTAGACCAAGATCGATCGGGTTTCGGCCCGTATTGTGTGGTGACTCTGGATAACTTTGTGCTGATCGCATGGCCACGAGCCGGCGACGTTTCTTTCAAGTGTCTGCCTTATCAACTTTCGATGGTAGGTTACTTGCTTACCATGGTTGTTACGGGTAACGGAGAATCAGGGTTCGATTCCGGAGAGGGAGCCTGAGAAACGGCTACCACATCCAAGGAAGGCAGCAGGCGCGCAAATTACCCACTCCCGGCACGGGGAGGTAGTGACGAAAAATAACAATACGGGACTCTTTTGAGGCCCCGTAATTGAAATGAGTACACTCTAAATCCTTTAACGAGGATCAATTGGAGGGCAAGTCTGGTGCCAGCAGCCGCGGTAATTCCAGCTCCAATAGCGTATACTAAAGCTGCTGCGGTTAAAAAGCTCGTAGTTGGATCTCAGTTCCAGACGAGTAGTGCATCTACCCGATGCGACGGCTCGGACTGAACATCATGCCGGTCCTTTCTTGGTGCACTTCATTGTGTGCCTCGAGAAGGCCGGTGCTTTTACTTTGAAAAAATTAGAGTGCTCAACGCAGGCGAGTCGCCTGAATAAACTTGCATGGAATAATAGAACAAGACCTCGTTTCTGTTCTGTTGGTTTTTGGAATACGAGGTAATGATTAAGAGGGACAGACGGGGGCATTCGTATTGCGGCGCTAGAGGTGAAATTCTTGGACCGTCGCAAGACGAACTACTGCGAAAGCATTTGCCAAGAATGTTTTCTTTGATCAAGAACGAAAGTCAGAGGTTCGAAGGCGATCAGATACCGCCCTAGTTCTGACCATAAACGATGCCAACCAGCGATCCGCCTGAGTTACTCAAATGACTCGGCGGGCAGCTTCCGGGAAACCAAAGTGTTTGGGTTCCGGGGGAAGTATGGTTGCAAAGCTGAAACTTAAAGGAATTGACGGAAGGGCACCACCAGGAGTGGAGCCTGCGGCTTAATTTGACTCAACACGGGAAAACTTACCCGGCCCGGACACTGGGAGGATTGACAGATTGAGAGCTCTTTCTTGATTCGGTGGATGGTGGTGCATGGCCGTTCTTAGTTGGTGGAGCGATTTGTCTGGTTAATTCCGATAACGAACGAGACTCTAGCCTATTAAATAGGTGCGGGGTTCCCAGCACCTTACAACCTTCTTAGAGGGACAAGCGGCTCCTAGCCGCACGAAACAGAGCAATAACAGGTCTGTGATGCCCTTAGATGTCCGGGGCCGCACGCGCGCTACACTGAAGGAAGCAGCGTGTCTTTATCCCTGTCTGAAAAGACTGGGTAACCCGTGGAACTTCTTTCGTGATTGGGATAGGGGCTTGCAATTGTTCCCCTTGAACGAGGAATTCCCAGTAAGCGCGAGTCATAAGCTCGCGTTGATTACGTCCCTGCCCTTTGTACACACCGCCCGTCGCTACTACCGATTGAATGATTTAGTGAGGTCTTCGGACCGATGTCCGGCGCGGCCTTTCGGTTGCGCCGGTCTGTTGGAAAGATGACCAAACTTGATCATTTAGAGGAAGTAAAAGTCGTAACAAGGTTTCCGTAGGTGAACCTGCGGAAGGATCATTACCGGATTGTGAAGGGTGACGAGCGCCATTGTTTCAACCCCGTGTGGGTGAAGCAGCTCGCTGCGCCCGACGCTTTCCGCCGCTGGCCCCGCTTGGACGCGGGGACGGCTATACCCGAACATGCCGGGGACTGCCTGAATTTTGAGGGGCGCCCCGTGCGAAATTTGTTGCGCCCAGTGGACGCAGGCTGCAACCTTGGACGGTTGGCTTGGCCGCGCCCGCGGGTAGAAACGGCGTAACGCACAATGGGTGGGCTTTCTGTCCGCCTCGGCGCTCTTGCGCGGAAGGGGAGTAAGACGACCCGACCTGCTGCTTTGCCCAGTACGAGGGGAACGGCGAAGCGGGCGGTCGGTCAAGGAACTGACGGTCGAGAGCAGCTGCCGCTTAGTACACACGGAACCGTGGTGCGAGCGCTCTCCCGTCCTCCGCGGCAAACGCTGCCGAGTCTGAAAAGGCTGGCGGCTGCCGGTCGCTTCCTGCGGCGAGTATGGAGTAACGACCCGACTTTGTTGCTGCCCAAGTACTAAAGGAACGGTGTGGCGCTCGGTCGGTCATGGAAGTGGCGGTATGAGGGTGCGGCTGCCAAGTACGGAAGGAACCGTGGCCTAAAGCGCTCTCCCGTCCTCCGCGGCAAATGCTGCCGAGCCCGACAGGGCCGGCGGCTGCCGGTCGGCTCCTGCTCGTGACGCGCGAGGTGTCCGAGATCGCGGTTCAATGCGACGACGTCTGCAGGCTATTTGCCCGCCGCCGAGGGAAAGGCGGCGTTGCTGCGAAGTACCGAAGGAAACGCGGCTTTGCTACGTCGGAAGCGTTCTGCGGTTAGCGGACTTGTGCGCTTTGGGAAGGCGCCGCACGTCGAAAGAGGAAAAGTACGGACAGACGAGGGACCGTAGTCCCGGATTCGAACGCACTTGCGGCCAAGCACCTTGCTGGCTTCGTCTTCCGCCTCAAGTAGACTTGTTGTGGCTCCGGCGCAGAAAGCCCCTCCCTGGCACTGGCCGAGTGGTTTTGGAGAGCTGCGCGAGTACGCACGCCGAAAGAGCACACGCCGAAAGGCGCTCTTCGAAACCACACACAGGGAGACGCCACGTGCCTGAAACCCTGGTTGTACTGTACTGAATTGAACAAACTATTTTTCACGACTCTAAGCGGTGGATCACTCGGTTCTCGGGTCGATGAAGAACGCAGCCAGCTGCGAGACTTGGTGTGAATTGCAGGACACACTGAGCACTGATTCTTTGAACGCACATTGCGGCCTTGGGTCTTCCCTTGGCTTCGTCTGTCTGAGGGTCGGATCACATATCAAGAGAGC
Organism: Dermacentor variabilis; assembly: GCF_050947875.1. Lineage (NCBI taxonomy): Eukaryota > Metazoa > Arthropoda > Arachnida > Ixodida > Ixodidae > Dermacentor > Dermacentor variabilis. The sequence goes on from NC_134578.1 coordinate 127,220,354, forward strand.
CTTCGGCGCACAGGGAAGGTGCGTCCGTCGACTCGTTTTGACCGCGTCGGCATCATGGACAGTACGTTGAGCGCTAATGCCACGCGCCAGCGACCTCACAAAGAAGGAGACGGTGGCGAGCCGTTGTGCCAAATCTTCGAAGAGACGGAAACGAGGCATTATAATCTACTGCAGCGCGACGTGTGCGCGCCTCTAGCAAGACCGCCGCAGGATGGTGTCGGATACCTGCAGGGAAAGAGCGGTCCAAGCGCGAGGTGTCAACGTCCGTTGCCATGTAGCGCGCACGTTTGCGAGAGAGTCGGAAGCGATCGCAATCTGCGTTGTTTGCCTTCGGAGTACGTCGAGCTCCAGAGCTGGTCGCTCGTTCGTGTCACCGCAGCTGTGTGGGCACCCCTTCCGGGCTTCGTCGCAGGAATCTGAAGATTCTTGCGAGGAGCGGGGAGGAGAAGGGTGTGCCCCCGAAAGCGGTTCGACGCGATAGCGCCGTCTGCGAGCGAGAAGAGCACGGCACGGCGCAGAAATTGCCGCGAAACGGAAAATGTCTCCTTCGAGAGCGTTGGCCGAGCTGACGCGTTCCGTCGTAGTCCGCCGTCGGTCCAAGTGCTTCGCAGTCTCTGTCCCCTAAAGACTGGGCCACTCCAGTTGGGGCAGGGGCGACGCTACACGAGACGATGCCCCCCGCCAGGTTTTAGTCGTCCCTGCGGTGCCTGCTGAAGCGGCGCGCTGCTACGGCGATCTTTGCCTCGGTGGTGTTTGGGCTTCAGACACGGTCGCTTACCACGCAACTGCTCGTGCGCCGCACGCGTGCAGGCGGTTCACCGCCTGCCAGCCTCGTCTATAAGTAGCTCCGTGTTGGGCGAAGGACGTGGTAGGGCGTCGTACTCGGTTGGCGCTGGGTTTTCGAACGTGTCGAGTCCTTTTCGGCATACCGCTCGTATGACGCACGCGCGCAGGCGTTGTGCCGCCTGCCAGCCTCGTCCGCAAGGACGTGGCAGGGCGTCGTACTCGGTCGCGCCGGAATGGGCGAAAGCGATGTATCCGTTGTCGACCTCAGATCAGGCGAGACAACCCGCTGAATTTAAGCATATCACTAAGCGGAGGAAAAGAAACCAACAGGGATTCCCCGAGTAGCTGCGAGCGAAACGGGACCGAGCCCAGCACCGAATCCCCCGTCCTTGCAGGCGGTCGGGAAATGTGGTGTATGGGAGGCGACGTTCTCGGGTGTTTGCGACGGTGCAAGTCCCCCTGACAGGGGCTTGTCCCAGAGTGGGTGCCAGGCCCGTCTCCGCCGTTGCGCGCCCGGGATGAAGCCTCCCGTGAGTCGGGTTGCTTGAGAGTGCAGCCCTAAGTGGGTGGTAAACTCCATCTAAGGCTAAATACGACCGAGAGACCGATAGTTCACAAGTACCGTGAGGGAAAGTTGAAAAGAACTTTGAAGAGAGAGTTCAAGAGTACGTGAAACCGCTTAGAGTAAAACGGGTGGGCCCTCGAAGCTCGAAAGCGGTGGGATTCAGTCTCCGGAAGACCGCGGAGCCGGCGGCGTCGGGTAAACGGCCCCCTTCGGGGGGCTGTTCCGGCTGCTGGCACGCAGACGCGGTCTCTTTTTTGTTTTTGTTTTTCTTTTTTTTTAAATTAATTTCTCCTTTAATTAATTAATGAATTATTACTCGTATTACGGTATGATAGTTGCCGGGGCACTCGATGCTACTGTTGCGTGCGTGCACAGAATGGTACTTAGTTAATAGCTAGCTACAGGTTTATTGACTTCATTAGGTCCTTGTTCAGCATGGTTGCTGTTTGCACTTCTTGAAATGGTTTTGGCGTTGCAACAACGCAAAGTACATTACCTATCTGTGTCACAGATATGCCACTGTTAAGAATATCTAGCCCGCTGTCGCTTTTAAGCGATCTGAGTGCGCGCAGTTTACTACTGTGCGTCCAGAGATTCCAGCCGTGCAAGGATGCGTTAGCGGCCAGCGGCGCTATTTATGCCATTTCCTTAGGAACCTTCTGAATATAGGCTTCCTACGTATCGCAATTTGAATTTGAATGCGCATTTAAACCTTTCCTTAACTAATGCAATATGCTAAGCTACATTAGTGAACTCTTTTTCCGTTTACGGGCCTTGGCCGTGCCTGGCGTCCTATATCTCTTAAAGGCTATGTACTGCACGGAACTAGGTTGGTTCCTTATGCAAATCTTCACGCCGCATTAACTTAAAAATTTTTCTGGTGGGTGGCGAGTGCTCATGCATATTCTATCGTTAATCCGATATCAGTATCACGTGCGATTGGGTCTCCGCAGCCCGCCGCGTGCTGCACGCTACTTAAGGGGGCGTCGGCCTGCAGCCCAGTTCAGTGCAGCGCACCTGCTACGGTCGCGCGTTTGGTCGGGCCCTCCGGGCATCATGACAGGCTGAGCTGTGGTCCGCGTCCCCGTGCCGTGCCTGCAGCGTTTGGTGAGAGCGGCGGCCCAGTCCGAGGTTTTTTTTTTTTGTGTTTTTGTTTTTCTTTTTTTTTTTAAATTAATTTCTCCTTTAATTAATTAATGAATTATTACTCGTATTACGGTATGATAGTTGCCGGGGCACTCGATGCTACTGTTGCGTGCGTGCACAGAATGGTACTTAGTTAATAGCTAGCTACAGGTTTATTGACTTCATTAGGTCCTTGTTCAGCATGGTTGCTGTTTGCACTTCTTGAAATGGTTTTGGCGTTGCAACAACGCAAAGTACATTACCTATCTGTGTCACAGATATGCCACTGTTAAGAATATTTAGCCCGCTGTCGCTTTTAGGCGATCTGAGTGCGCGCAGTTTACTACTGTGCGTCCAGAGATTCCAGCCGTGCAAGGATGCGTTAGCGGCCAGCGGCGCTATTTATGCCATTTCCTTAGGAACCTTCTGAATATAGGCTAGAAATGTCCGCTTATCGCGGACATTTCTAGCCTCTTTCCTGTACACTACTCTGTTCTGGACGCCTTTTATACGCCTGCAAAGTACCTGCGGACGTATGCGATTAGCTCACTGAGCTATCGCTAACTCGATGGTCGGTGGTTCGAATCCTGTGGCCCGGCACCTCCCCTTTCCTTCCTTTTTTTTTCTTCTTTCTTTTTTTTCTCTTTTTTTTTCTTCAAATCTTTGCTTCCCCCCCCTTTTTTTTTCTTATCTTTTTTTTTTTTTTTTTACTTTGGACTGGGCTCGGCGGCTGGGCTTTGATGTATGGCACGGGGGCGCTGTTTGTTGTCGTTTTGGAAGCCTCTGTCTCGGTAATAAGTCCCCAATCTTTCAATTTTTGGTTATGGCAAGCAACATTCATTTTCTTGTATATCCCTTGCAAAATATAAAGTGTCACTTGTGTGTTTACTCAGATCGTCGGATGGCACCTTTGGAGCGTCATTATGAGGAGAAGCACGGCTTAGCAATTAACTGGAGATGCTCGGTATGTACTTGCGCCTTTCGGAGCTCGCGTAGTGTTGCAGCACATTATCGGCGCTGCTCTAGTACAGCGAGTTCGGCCGCCGAGACCTCTGTCATAACTGACAACGTTAATGAGGCACCCTCGGACAGGTCGGGAGTGGGACTTCACACTGATCCCAGCTCTAATGGCAATGTCAATGAGACTATCCTTGCTTATCCACCAGCCAGTAACGAATGTAGTCAGTGTCGAACGTTACTGTCTTCCAGAGTGGCCCTCGAGGCGCATTACAAGAAAAAACATGGCGTTACGGTTCGTTGGTTATGTTCGTGCTGCTCTCAAGCCACCTACATAACATCCCACTCGGCCTCCGCGCATTTTTCGAAATGTAGGAAAAAGACCCCCTCCTTTGCAGTGGTCGAGGGTGGGGCATTAGCTAATAAAAGCGCAACCGGTCATGCGGACGCCACGGGCACTAAGACTGTCCATCCTCGTTGCTCTGGAACTACTGCGGAAGGTGATGGCAATGGAACTCTCCGGGCGAATGCCTCTCCTCGGCTCTGGAGCACCTCTGAGCTGCGTAAAGTGGCTACTGCTCGGTTTAAGCTGGGTACAAGCGCTACTGGCTATGCTATTAGCTTTTGGATCGCCGGGAGGACTGCCGCGGAGATCGATGCCCTCCTGTCCTCGGCCCAGTATGCAGAATTTGAAAAGCAACTGAAGTCAGGCAATTCGGTGGACAACTCCCGAGTCACCTTGAAGGAGAAATCCGACCCCCCTCAATTTTCAAGTGGCAGCGTGGGGCTAGCCTCTCATGGCAGGCAACATGGCAAGTCAAAAGTTCTTTCGACTGTGCGCTTACCGTTATTCTCCACCTCCTCGTCATCCTCCTCCTCTTTGGGCAGGGAAGAGCCGCCACCCACCCCTGGGCAGCTACCCAGCGCCAATTGTGGCGCTGAAGACCAGACTGTTTCCCCTGCCAGCGATGCTGGGGTGCCACCGGGGGGCGAAATCAAAGAGGTGAATAGTGCTGACCGCCAGGGGGTTCCCCAGTCGTCACCCACTGGGATGAGCGGTGGGTCTGGCCGTGCGTCGCCGGGGTACGGTGCCACTACAGCGCACTCGCCGCCCTCTGCCGGGAGGGACGTGCTAGAGGGCAGTGGGCTTAGGCCCCGGCCAACGTCGCCCGCCTCACCAGATCCCCAAACCGGCTTCATGGGGGGAGGTGTTTCAGTGGCACCTGAGGAGGAAGACTGCTTCTTTGAAGCCCTAGAACATCAGGAAGAGGAGGATGGAGATAACACGGTCGACAGCTTGCCCCACGATGATGAGACTGTTCGCCTGCCACAGTGTACGGGGGGGAGTCGGATGGATCCGGATGCGTCTACACGGGACGTCCGCTTTAGCAGTGAGTTGAGAGATTTCTCTTATGGGCCTCAGGCTCCGGCTGGCTCATCTCTAGGGAGTACTGTTCCCGGCGATCAGGCGGAACCATCTAGAAGGCCGCGGTCCCGCGCAGTGCCCACAGCTAGCGCTTACCAGCCCTGGACCGAGCCACAGATACGCATTTTGGCCCAGGCCGAGGCTAGGTTGCCACCCGGCGAGCGCCTGGTTAATGCAGCTCTGGCCGCGATATACACTACACGCTCTCTCGATGCCATAAAGTGCCTGAGAAGGCAAGCTAGGTATCGAGAGATCCTGGCCGAAGAGTCCGCGCAGGTTGTCACTTTGGCACCGGTGGGGCCTACTCTGTACGAGGCCGAACTGTGTGACACCGGTGCCAATATTACGCCCTCTGACGGCCAGGGTCTCTCGATTGACGAGGTTCGAGACCTGCTTTTAGCCTGTGGCGTCGATGAGCGTGGCCTTGCTGTAAACCTCGTGAGTTCCCCTCTCACAATGAGCGACTTGCGCTTAATCTACGAATATTTTGGCGTGAAAAGTCGACGTGGCCGGAGGCGGGGTGGGAAACCTGACGATCTAAAAGTACAAAGGCGCCCTAATGAAAGCGCACGTTCCTTTAAACGGCGTCTTTACGCCGAACATCAGCGCCTATATACCCTGGGCCCAAAAGTCCTTCTTGAGGAATTAATCTCTAGCAGCGGTACTCTCAAACCTCTGACCCTGGAGGACATTCATGACACGTTCGACGAGATTTTCTCTTCTGAGTCCCCTCACGTTGAGGAGGTCGGCGTGGATGGCGGTCTACCCCAGAGCTGCCCTAGAGTCTCGGCTGAGGAGGTGGTTTTGGCGCTAAAGGGCATGGTTGCTTCGTCGGCCCCTGGTCCCGACGGAGTAACCGTGCGCGAACTTAGAAAAATTCCGCCAGAGGTTTTAGCACTAATACTATCTAACTGGCTGACCCACCATAATATTCCGGACGAGCTCCGCATTTCGCGCACTGTTTTCATTCCGAAGTCAGTCGACGTATCTTCAGCATCTGAGCTTAGACCACTCACTATTTCGTCGGTATTGTTACGGCTGTACTCCCGCGTGCTTCTAGCCAGACTACAGGAGACCTATAAATTCCACCCACTACAGAGTGGGTTCTCCAGGGACCGGTCGGCGCAGTCCAACCTTCTGCTATTGCAGGGGTTAATGAAACATGCAAAACGCTTTAACCGACATTTCTATGCTGCCTCGCTTGACCTTCGGAAGGCTTTCGACTCCGTCAGTCGTCATGCGCTTCTCTCTTCCTTACGAGAGGGAGGGGCGCATGATGACTACGTGCTGTCGATCGCTGACCAATATTATGGTCAGTCTACTACTTTTTCCTATCGAGGCAGGTCCGACGGGATCAGAGTTTTTGTGCAGAGGGGGATCAAACAGGGTGATCCCCTATCTCCGTTCTTGTTTAATCTGGCACTTGACCCCCTTCTGCACAGCCTCAACTCGTCCGGATGCGGTTACACAGTAGAGGGTGAGACTGTGTCGGCCCTTGCCTATGCCGACGATCTTATTTTAACAGCTTCAAGTTACGAAGAACTGGTGAGGAACCTCGACGTGGCATTACAACACTTCCGAAAGATTGGATTGGCTTTAAATCCTAGTAAAACCCAGTATTTTGGGTGGAGGTACGAGGCCCATCGGCTCAAGTGGTTTGACTACGACATCCCCCAGCTTCATCTGGGAGATGCCGTGGTCAGCCCCAAGAGCCGAAATGAACCTATCAGGTATCTGGGTCTCGACCTCTTCGTCAACAAACCTCCGAAGGCTTCAATTACATTAATTGAGAAAGAATTGGCATTCATTAATTCGGCCAAATTGAAGCCTTTTCAGAAATTACATTGTATTTCGACCTTATTGGTCCCTAAATTGTTATATGCCACGTCAAGCTCCCTCTCAGTTCTGCCTATCACTGCAAATATTGATAGGTCTGTCCGGCAGGCGATTAAGCAAATTTTGCACCTGCCGGCATCATTCCCAGACTTCATGGTTCATGCCCCGCATCGAGCAGGTGGCCTGGGCGTCTTGGAGCTCTCTCGCGTTTCGGCCGAATCGCAAGTCAAGTCCTTCGCGAGGCTCCAGCGTCTAGGCTCTCCGATCGTGGATGCCGTTCTGGACGGCGCGCTTGGCGGTTTCCGGCAGCAGCTAGAGGAGAAGATGGGCGTGCCGTCGGGGATCGTCGAGTCGACGCCTCTGGATAGGGCACTGCATACAGCCCGAAAATCACACTTGGAGGATGTCAAGAAAAAATACACGAACAAAAGCCTTTTTGCTTTCGAGAGCGATCCAATTGGGAATAGGTGGCTCAGTCCGAACACAAAGTTCATGAGTGATGGGGACCGTATCAAGGCCCTTCGGCTGAGATCTAACCTATTCCCTACGCGGACGCTCTCTAATCGGCATAGTAGTGATGATTCGGCGAAGCTATGCAGACGATGCCATAAGGCCCAAGAAACAACCTATCATATCCTCCAGGTGTGTGAGGCCGTCCACGAGCCGCGTTGCTCACGGCATAACTTCATTGCGAAAGCCATAACTAGCAAACTTCAGGCACGTCATCCAGATGCTGACATCTCAACTGAACGCCTCCTTGTGGCCCATGACGGTGTCAGGCTCCGGCCTGACATCGTTGTGGACCTCAAGGATAAAACATTCATTTTGGATGTGGCGATTGCTTGGGATGCCAGGACTGACACCCTTGAGGCCATGT